>NC_056731.1:1587588381-1587888381 GCF_019279795.1 Protopterus annectens | reverse complement strand
AGGTCATAGGACATCATCACCCATACCATGTTCCAGCTACACTGAGTATACTAGATGTACCTTCGTATGTCACAGGAGTGTTCTACCAGTGGCCTGTTGACAGAAGCAACACTACAAAAGGTGTCTGAGTGACATGTGCATATCACACCAGTGGCAGCTACCATAAAACAGGGTTAATGTTGTGTACTCACCTCTCAGTGTAGCCCATACCACACAGACAAATGGGAGGCATCTGTGTATGTAAGGATGTGAATGTCCATGACCTAGGAGCAATAGCTGTCTCAGTGTTGTGGACAACATACAGAATGGGCTTTGTGGGTGAGGTGTGTGACATTTGTGGACAATCTGACAGCTGATAATAGCATTGTCACTGCTAGGTGAATAACCCTGTACCCATTAACTACCACCTAGGCAGCGGTCAACATTATGGACACTGTGTAAGGGATGGTGTTGTGCAGTTCACCTCCCTGAGTTGGTGACGTCTCCAGGCCTATTAGGTAGTCATACGAGGCACCCATGTCATGACAGAGTGCCAACCATGAGCATGGAGATCATTGCACAGGCATACTCAGCACTTGGGTGACCAATATCGGATCACATATCACCTTTAAGGGGTATTGGCCATGCATGGATGGGCGATACCAGCCTTCACAATCCTCACCTCCACTATGCAGCATGCTGGCTACCTTGCATAAAGACATGTGCTACACTGTGATGTTGGACATGCTACACATACATATCCAGATCTGAAATACATACGTCATGGACAGCCACCGTCCCACTACAAGGATCGCCACATGCTGGACAGATCCCTGTGCCATACATGTTACATACTCCTGCCATACCATGCAACCCTGTCCATCAAAGCTGCAAATGTCATCTCTGTCATACATGGTGCAATGACCGCATGGTAGATGTATTATTAACTGTCTGGATCAGTAATGTGGCACTGATGCACCTTGCGGTGGCAAAATGGCTGTCGGATACAGCTAGAAAACCTTTCCCATACATGCTATAGTTGATAACCATTCCTGCGAATGACGTCCGGCTAGCCATTGTCCCATGTCTATCACATGTGCAACACAGGCGATATGTGGCAGGATGTTGAACTGCTGTACAGTGCTGTGTAGATGTATATGGCAAAACACATGCATGCAAAGGTTTCCATGTGTATGTGTGCATTGTCACTGCTCATGTCCATTAAGGCAGTGTATGTGTTGATATGTGACATATACACAGTATCAAGGTCAACAGCATTACTGTGGACACATCCAGGCATGTGCTGATAGGTAAGAACACAAGTACAGGCAAACAGACATGCCCACATCAAGGCAGCATTCACATGGAGTATGAACAATGTAATGAGGTGACACACATATATGGTGATGATATCCAATGTATAATGGGTGTTACATGTGTGTGACACAAACATGGCAGTCATGTCAGTGTCACGACGATTTGCAAAGATAACTGTTCAGATGTACTAGATTTAATACAAATGTATGTGCAGCTGTATCTCTGTACATCTCTGTGATACTGTGACCTGTCTCCATCATTATGTCTTCCAGATAATGCCTCTTTCATGCCTGCCAGCATATAGCCGCCAGGAGGATGATGCCCTCATCCTGTACCTCCATGAGAACTACGAGGTGTTGTTCAGCCATGTGCCACAGCTTGCCCAGCAGTGTGACAACCTGTGGCAGGACCTTCGCAGGAGGGTTAATGATGTGGGTGGTCATAACCGCACCTACCAGCAGGTGCACAGACACTGCACAGACCTGATACGACATGCAAAACAGCGTGCCAATGCAATCACCAGGGAACAAGGTGGAACAGGTGGTGGCCCACCAACCCAGCCCCCACTCACACACACTGAGGAGCTACTGGCCAGCCTGGGGACACCCTCAGAACAGCATCCACAAACATTAGCTGCCATCATGGAGGTGGGTGTCTCCCAACCAATGAGCCTGGAGTTGCCTGGTAAGTCACTACTGCACATATGACTATTATATCCCATTTAGTTGCATGTGTCACTGTACAATATGTAATGTAACATCTTATGCAAGGTATGTTTACACACATGCCGCATACTATGGTATGCTACCCTGTGTATGCACACATGCAGACTATATGCTATTGTACAGGTGAATGTGTTAACATGCACAGTGCACCCTGTGGCTGTCATACAGTCATGGATAATGTTCAAACTGCTGTGTCACCCCTATACAGGTACCTCTGGCGTGCTGCACAGACATCAGTCCGTTGCAGATGAGACAGTTATCAGTATCAGGCATGTTAATGCATATATCTATACGCCATGTGGCCAGTTAACACATGTACACATAATGTATGGCCCAGTCACGATATACAGGTTGCATCTGTCATCATTCACACTGGCTACCCATGTGCAATATATACAAACTAAATGAAACACCGACATGAAACCCCAGTACCCGTCATTGCTAGATGTGTGGACAGCTGTGCATACAATGGTGGAGGTGTTCAATGTAGGCATATGTACTATACATTGGAACAACACATGTGTGGTACGCAAACAGTACCACATAGTGAGCTGGGATATGGGCAGCCCACAGGAGTCACCATTGTGTAATATGCCCCTGCAATGGGTGCACACATTGTGATGTGCCATCTGACATGTCCAAGACAGGTAGTGTTCCAGCTGCAATATTGTCTCACTATCCCATAGTAGATACCCCACATACCAAACATACAACCCGTTGTCTGCATAGCCTTATGGACATGACATATGTGACATCTATGGGTGTATGTCATATGGGACAACACAGACATGTGAGATAGATGGCCATCACAAACATTTGGCCAACACATGTTCACACATGGCCATGGAGGATGGCCAGAGACATGTAGCCACACAGTAGTTGTGATGTGTATACACCCTGTTGCACATTGTCCACACATGGTCCAACTATAGCCTTAGTTGACTGATTATATAGTTGATGTGGAACACTGGACATCCTAAACGCCTGTGCACAGCTAGTGGAGGTGTCACTTAATTCGACCATATAAGATGTGTTGACCATCACGACTGTGTCATAGCATGACAGTAGTCACCTGTACAGCTTCCACAGACATTAACACCACATCAGGCCACAGATTCCGTACATTTCCCTTGCTGCTGTAGGACATCACTGTCAGCCGTGCACCTCGTGTGTATGGTACATTAATGTCATGTGGGACATGGTGTATTGACAAGTCTGCCATGTGTGGACATGGTTGCCAGGCAGCTAAGACTTTGTAGTTGTTGTGCAGGGGTGTCATCTGTAGGTCTTCCAGTGACCTGTCACATGACACAGCATGGTTTGGTGTGTATACACCTCAGCGACGTGGGTCACAATCCACAGTTATGTAATGTGTATGCATGCAGTTATGGCTATGCACTGTGTGTGTATTACACACTGTATAGCACTATAGATGCCTCATGATGCCATGCAATGGCACAGTGTCTGTACTTCACACTATATAGCAATGTAGATGCCTCACACTACCCTTCAATGCTCATGCACATTTGTTAAAAGTGCATTCTATTTGTAGGGCATACAGACAACCCTGCAATGTGATACCTATTACAATGCTGTACATGTGTCAGGACACCATTGTGTCAGACATGTATGCATGTCAATGCACACATCAGCAGATTACATGTCAAGGTCACTTCAGCCATGTGTACTGTTAACCTGTGCTGGTCCACATGGTGCATCACAGGGATGCATGCTTACTACCATGATTGTGTGAACTGCATGGCTACTGATATGACATCTGCTTGCTGTTGTGTGCAACCCAGGGAGGTATGCTAACTACCACTATTAATGTCTGAGCTGCATCATCTGTATCATCTGTATCTGTATCTGTCTGCTGTATCACATGCATGCTGCATGCCGTCTGTCAAATCACATGCATGGTGTGTCTGTGTGTCTGTGTGTCTATTGTAATGTAGAGTCTTTCTTTGCATTCACAGGTGATGTAGGTGCGTTACCCTCCTGTGGTCCATCTGATGTTAGTGTCCCCACAGATACTAGCAGTGATGAACATATGCATGAGGTACAGGCATGGTTGTCAGGGGCTGAATCTGTGCCAATGGTTGCCATCCCAGCTATGTCCCCCTCTTCCCCGCACACAGTTCTCATGCCAACACATACCCCATCACCAGTGGCCATACAGGAAGGACAGTCAGCGTGTGTTAGCTCAGAACAGGAACGTGTGGTGGCTACAGAAGGTGTGTCTCCACACCATGGTGTCAGTGTAATGACTGCAGATGTGCCACACAGGCATGTGGCCAGTGCTGCTCATAGGAGGACATCTGACAGACATGCACCTGCAGGACAGAGCGCAGCAGCTGGTGTCACCAGATGCATGTTCCAGACTGTAATGGCGGCACAGGCACATGCTGAACGGCAGAACAGTGAAGGGCAGAGGCTTCAGAGGGCTGCTATCCGTACTCTAAATGACAACATCCAGGCATTGGCAAATGCTCAACAGCAGATTGCTGATGTTCTGGACAGGCGATTGGGTGACATGGTTGGAATCCTTGACTGTGGCATGGCAATCTGCGAGTGTGAGCTGTCTGTGCTGGAACATCTGGTAGGAGTGAGGCATAGGCCACGTGGACGTAGGCCAGCTACACCACCTAGTGCAGGTCAACGTGAACGAGCCACCTCACATGCCCGCTCCCATAGTGCCGGTAGCAGTAGCAGTGCAGCTGGTGCTGCGCTGTCCACACCAGGCCACAGCAGGCCACATGGGCGTGGCCCTGGACGTTCCCAGTGGGGACATGGTTCCAGTGGACAGGTGTCATCGGACAGTAGCCAATCTGTACCTCCGCCTGGTAGTGCACGTGCAACCCCTGGCAGGCACAGGTCACGTGGTCGTGGCCGGACACAGTGAGCTGTACATCCTGGTCTGTACAATCTGGAGCTGTCAATAATACCCCTGTGTAGGCCTGACAAAAAGCAGAACTGTGTGCACACATACACGCACACAGCAGAGACATCTGTAGGGCACCGCAACACCCACATGCATATCGACCACACATGTCCAATCAGATCAACGGACCTTACCCACACACATGATGTCATCCACTGGTGCAGCCTATGCCCCTGGCAAACATTATCACCCTGTGCATATGATGATGCCTGTGCCACATCCTTGTCATCCACACCATTGGTGCAGGGACATGCTCATATGGTCTGAGGCACAGGGTGAACAGAATAGTGAGATAAGTGTATATGACATTAGTTGTGTACTGTTGACACACACCAGACATACCATGTAGTAAGGTTTATAATGCATTGTTATATGTTCACAGTATGTGTCTTGGTAACAATGGCAATAGCATGTTGGTAATTATGCCCTGCTTCCCTCCTTAAGGTCCAATTGCATGTGCCATTATGTTACAGTGTTTGCAGTTGGAGTGCATTGTTGTATGTTCACAATATGTGTCTTGGTAACAACAGTAACAGCATGTTGGTAATGATGCCCTGCTTCCCCCTTAAGGTCTACTTGCATGTGCCAATAAGTAGCAGTGTTTGCAGTTTCACATGTGTAAATGTGGAGTACTCACAGGCATGTATGGCAATACCAGCATGCTATACGTAGCCTCAGCCTCACTGTTAGAAAGGCTACCATTCCACAGATGTCCACACATCTACTGATCCAGAAGCATGTGGGCTGTTTAATAGGCTACAGTGGCTAGAGACGTGATATCCATACCAGGTCACATCACAGGTATGTTGACATGGTGTGGGAGGTTTACACAGCGGTCTGGCCGATGATAACATTAGAGGCCACTTGATAGCATGAGGCCTCACTGTGTAGCAGTAATACCCTGTCACATTACAGGATGAGAACACACACAGACATACACAGAATCACACAGTAACATGCCCACACTCACGGGGTCAACAACACTATAACGCACACTCGATAGTGTTGAGGTGAGGACCCCTGCCTATGTGGTAATCACCCTCACAGTACTGTGCACCCACACAACGCGACACAGAGAATGAACATGTACAGGTAGCCAGTAAGGCTGAGACTGATGGCATCAACAGGGTAGTAGACTGCATCACCATGAGGGGTTAGGGATCCTCTCTGTTCTGTATGGTAGCATACACCCTCACTCCATGCACCAGACAGCCATACACACACACACACACACACACACACACACACACACACACACACACACACACACACACACACACACACTGTGGAGTCCACAAATGTCATTCACATACAGATAGCTGACATGTGTGTGATACACACACCACCCCTGCCTACGTCATGCTTTCCACACTGCAGTATGTACAGATCTCTACAACAGTGTACAGGGGTGTGTAACAATTGGGATGTATTCCCCACCATATGTGGTATATATGGTCACACAAGCAAGCACACATGGCAGTACAGTGAATGATACACCTGCTATATGATGATACGTCTGACAGACATGCAGCAGTATTGGCCGCATTATGTGTACCAACGCTACCTTCGGCAATTGTGCTACTATATGCACACGGGAGGATGTAAGTGTTACAGGTGTCAAGTGACTTACAGTCAGTAACACCCTCACCGCTGTGTAGGTTGTATGTCTTCACCGTCAAGTAACAGTAACATAGCGTACTGTTTGCACATGTAATGGTAGGATGGATTGTGACACACCTGTGAGCCGCCTTCAGCAAACATCCATCTGCAAAAGTGGATCACCACTTTATGTACACACATCCATCCATACCTGATGTACATCCTACCGCACTGTCAGTATTTCACCATATACAGGTGTCAATGATGGGGCTGCATTGCAACTGCATGTTGTAGTTAGGCACAGATGAATTACATACATCAGCTACTGCACATGCATGGTAGCTGCATGCACACCACTACATGTACATGTGTGTTGGTCCTACATGCCTGTCATGTAGCCATGTTTGTATGCATTGCAATTGGTGGACATGTGTGATGACATACATAACACATGGACTGTTGTATGATATGATGGTTGTCATGGGTAACTAGTACAGAGGGAATGTTACCTCGGTCAACATTGCTACCTTATGTACTGTTAGCATTCAACAGCCATGGACCTACCTTCCATGTGCATGCATGTGATTGCTGTAGCCACTTGTCTGCACGGAGGACAGCAAAAGCTATGCTATGTACATATGTATTATGTGTGTGTGTGTGTGTGTGTGTGTGTGTGTGTGTGTGTGGTCCATGTACATATCCACTGCAATTACATGTATGTCGTATCCAAACATGTGTGTTCTTTGGTGTACAGTGACAGTCATCTGTTACAGCTGTGTAAGACCCAGGGCCCCTGTTATGTGTAGAGCTGACCTGGTTATGAACAGTGGTATCATTGCATTGCATAACACATGATGGAACCCTGTCAGTACATGTGTAGTCTGCACAGTTGCTGTAGACCTATGTACAGTCCACTGGTCATGAGTCACATGGTGTTGTGGTAATGTATGGATGTGTGTTGCTGGTCCAAGGACATGGTGATGTCTGAGGCTACATAGTAGAATGCAACATTTACCTCTGTGATCTGCACCTGAGACATCTGTGATGGCTCTTGAGTGTGTACTGGTCAGTACATGTGAGTGGCCTTCATGTACGTGGGAACAGTAACACCATACTGTGCCCTTCTGTGTTTACAATCCATGTGCATGCAAGACAGCCCTTTGCTACTACTGTGTGAGCATGCCCAGTACGCCATTGTGTAGATGGACACACAGTACATTCCAAACTGTGCCCTTCCGTGTTTATAATCCGTGTGCATGCAAGACAGCCCTTTGCTACTACTAAGTGTGTGAGCATGCCCAGTACGCCGTTGTGTAGATGGACACACAGTACATTCCAAACTGTGCCCTTCCATGTTTAGAATCCGTGTGCATGCAAAATAGCCCTTCGCTACTACTAAGTGTGTGAGCATGCCCAGTACGCCGTTGTGTAGATGGACACACAGTACATTCCAAACAGATGTGTGATAGTAAGTGTGTGAGCATGCCCAGTGACACCTTGTGTCGGTGATGTGCCTCTGTGTATGGGCATGGCCATTGACATCCTATATAGCGATGGTGGTCATCCAAGCAACAGATGTCCATACCCCACGTCAGGATGGATTCCTACATTGAACACACTGGTTGACTGTCTTGAAGGGTGTACTGTCTGTGGCGCGTCTCATATCTATGTAGTGTTGTAATAGTGCTCCATAGATAGGCAGTTGTCCCGCTCACACCACTGCCATGTGTTTGTCTATGTCTACCTTGGGACAGTAATATGCTTTTAGACTGCTCACTCTCTATACATTCCCTTTCAGCGTCTTTGCCTTTGCAGATGATGTCATCCACCTAGAAGTATGCCTCTGGGAGTGCTGTGTTCCAATAATCTCGGTAGCGTGTTCTGTAACTGTGTAATGCTGTAGTGTGATAAGGTAGTTAGGTGTATGTTCGACTCCCAGCCATGCCAAGCGTGTGTGTGTGTTTCCAGCTGCCTGGGGACAGAGCTAATGCTTTTAGATGGCTCACTCTCCATACATTCCCTATTGATGTCTTTGCCTTTGCGGATGATGTCATCCACCTAGAAGTATGCCTCTGGGAGTGCTATGTTCCGGTAATCTCGGTAGCGCATTCTGTAACTGCATAATGCTGTAGTGTGATAAGGTAATTAGGCGTATGTTCAACTCCCAGCCCTGCCAAGTGTGTGTGTGTGTGTGTGTTTCCAGCTGCCTGGGGACAGAGCTAATGCTTTTAGACGGCTCACTCTCCATACATTCCCTATTGGTGTCTTTGCCTTTGCGGATGATGTCATCCACCTAGAAGTATGCCTCTGGGAGTGCTGTGTTCCAGTAATCTCGGTAGCGTGTTCTGTAGCTGTGTAATGCTATAGTGTGATAAGGTAGTTAGGTGTATGTTCGACTCCCAGCCCTGCCAAGTGTGTGTGTGTCCAGCTGCCTGGGGACAGAGTAATGCTTTTAGAAGGCTCACTCCCCATACATTCTCTATCGGCATCTTTGCCTTTGCGGATGATGTCATCCACCTAGAAGTATGCCTCTGGGAGTGCTGTGTTCCAGTAATCTTGGTAGCGTGTTCTGTAACTGCGTAATGCTGTAGTGTGATAAGGTAGTTAGGTGTATGTTCAACTGCCAGCCTTGCCATGTGTGTGTGTTTCCAGCTGCCTGGGGACAGAGTAATGCTTTTATACAGCTCACTCCCCATACATTCCCTATTGGCGTCTTCGCCTTTGCGGATGATGTCATCCACCTAGAAGTATGCCTCTGGGAGTACTGTGTTCCAGTAATCTCGATAGCGCGTTCTGTAACTGCGTAATGCTGTAGTACGATAAGGTAGTTAGGTGTATGTTCGACTCCCAGCCCTGCCAAGTGTGTGTGTGTTTCCAGCTGCCTGGGGACAGAGTAATGCTTTTAGATGGCTCATTCCCCATACATTCCCTATCGGCATCTTTGCCTTTGCAGATGATGTCATCCACCTAGATGTATGCCTGTGGGAGTACAGTGATGCTGGAACTCGGTAGCGTGTTCTGTTACTGCATAATGTTGTAGTGTGGTAGACTAGACAGGTAGGTGCTCGATTCCAAGGCATGGCAGGTGTGTGTGTTTGGCAGTTATACCGTATGTGTTGGTATCTGTGGGTGGCTAGCTGCAGAGTGTGTTTTGTTGCTGACCTATATAGTGTCCACAGCCCGCATATTCTGCCAAGACACTGGGTTGTCAACACATACATTCGCCAATAGGTCTGGTGAGTAACTGTCAGCAGCCCTACTCTTACCCTTGATACGGACCTGTGTGACGCAACAAAACACACGTGCCTTGATAGTAACAACATTACATGATGCAGGTGGCACATGTAGTTTCCTTTTCATTCCTGTCTAATGCATTGTTGTCATGTGGTCCGCTGTTGTGATATAAATGCCATATCTACATATGTGTGTACATGTATATGTGTATATATATATATATATATATGTATACAAATAATATATATGATATCTGTAGATATAGAGGTGGACATAGATGTCTGGGGATATCAGCACTATTGAATGTTTGTGCCGGATGATCTGTACGTGATAACCTGGGATCTATGTATATCTGCCATGGCGTGGTGGTAATGCACATCATCTGTAGTGTGCAGGGTCACGGGTTGTAGTCGTGTAGACACTGGTTATTTTGTTGCTGGGAAGACCATGGGACATCGAATATGGTGATAGTAAGGCACCTGTTGCCAGTTGTGTACGGATCTGAGCGACACTGAGCAGTGGTTATTAATTTGGAGGTTCGGTATGGGTCATATAACTATTCATTAGAAGACTATACTATGCAGATGAGGTTGACAATAATGTATCCCATTTATCACCAGAGTGTGATGCTGGTCCCTGGAGTGTATGTGTGTAGTCAGCTGGGTGCAGGTCTCGAATATAGTTGACAGCATGGGAGGGCGGTCAGGCATACTGTAAGTACATTGCAGAATTGTGCATCGGGAGTGCTCCTGCCTTAGCACACCTAAGCTAGGGGTGTGTCTATACCTGCCTGGTGACATTAGCAGGGATGACAGCAGTGGTGGGGTAGTCAGGGTGCACAGGCTGCACAAACAGGTGTTGATCAGCACAATCAGCAGATGACATAGCCAGCCCACACCTGAACAGTACGGTAATGCGAGCAAGCAGCATACACACAGGTTTTGTCCGCACTCTACACCACCAGTGTATACCTGCAGGGACATTTCATGACACAGTCCAACCAAATGAGATGGGCTGCAGCAGGCAACATATACCAACATGTGCAGGAGGCTGGGGCAGTGCAGATGTGTATGCTGCCGAACAACCCTTACTGGGGTGACATAAGACTTTATAGACCCAGGGTGACTTATCAGGGGCTACATGGGCCATGGGCTGGGGATGGTGGAGCACTATGGGGTGGACAGAGACCTCCTACAGCAGCTTGTTGACCTGTGCCTGCCACACCTGACACACCAAACAAGCCGAGGGAAACACATCACAGTGGATACCACGGTATGTGTTGGCCTAGGTGTACTAGCAACAGGTACCTCACACAGCACAACTGGGGATATCATGGGTATCTCACAGGCATCTGCATCCAGAGCATTGCACCAGTTCACAGATGCCATGTCAACACATGCTAGTGAGCACGTACATGTCCTCAACACACGTGATTAGTAGACCAGCAATATGCATCTGTTCAACCACATAGATGACTAACCTGGGGTACTGGGTGCTATAGCCTGCACACACATACACATCGTAGCACCACCCGATGAGCAGGGTAGGACCTACAGTCACTGCAGGGGCATACCCTCCAACAGCTAGGCCATATGCGATGGCCAGGGCATGAGATTGAATGTGTGTGCTGTCTGCCCTGGACGCTATGATGATTCCGATATATGGCTTCTGACACAGCTGTAGCACACAAATTCCAATATGGACATCCCCTACAGTCTCCTAGTGGGGGATGCTGGGTAAACACTGGTGTCGTGGCTGATGACACCCATCAGCAATGCACACACACCTGAACACTCACACCATACTGAGGCGGATGCACAGGCAAGACATATACTTGTGCATGTGTTTGGGATGCTCAGTTCACAGTTCTGGTATCCGGACACATCCGTTGGAGCTCTGCAGTATTCACAAGCTACATGCATACAAGTTGTTATGGTATTTGCTATGCTACACAATCTTATCCTGCAGTAACAGCTGCAGCAGGAACAGCATGGGACAGGGCCACACAGCCCAACACCACTGCCAAGGCATGTACAGGCACAGTGTGACTTGGTGAAGGAACTACCTGAGCAGGACACAGTCGGCGAAAGACCATGCACAGTATGACCTGCCCTTGGCAAAGAGGCAACACAAGGCATATGCACTGACACAGAAGGTACCCACGGATTTCCCCTCTCTGACCCACACACAGTACAATGGATGCCAAACATGACACTACCTGTTCTCGGCCATGTATAGGAGGTGCACTGTGTGCATCCGACATAGGCAGCCCTCCAGCACCATCCTCAAGTCCAGAACAAACCCAGGGTATGTCTATTGACCTAACAAGTGGCAGTTGCATTAGAATGTGTATTTACCATTGCTATGGTATGTATGTGAACATACAAGTGACTGTGGTGGCCAAATGTTAGGGCAGCAGACAGTACACATCCATAGTGGCACCATGACCTCTGTAGCACATATGGGGGTCACAGTGGTAGCCTGTAGTACACAGGGTGTCTGAACCCACTGCAGATTATGGGATGACCATCATGTGTGTCCGTACAGCCCACACACGTTCCATGCAGCTGGACAGATGTGGACCAATACAGATAAATGATATACAATGGCCTATGGATATGCCCAATGAATGACCCCAACCCCCTAAGACACACACAGACTACAGCAGGCCAGGCAGTTTGATGTAGGTTGTGTAAGCTAGGACGTCCAACACCACTGTGCTGGTATTTAAAGCTGGGAACTGATGTACACTGGTATCCCTCCAACTAGTAATTTAGGTAGGTCCACACACTGACGTGGAGTACCCGGCATACCAGTACAGTAGCAGCAGATGTGTACAACTGTTGGCTGTGTCCCCTGTCAAACCTACACATGTGAGAGTCATGTGCACCACCTACGGTGTTGTATAGGACTGTGGTTGTGGTTGGATGTCCCCCCACGCTATGCAGACATGTAGCAACTGTCAATGCCACATGACCATTAGCTACCCTGCAGACACAGCATGACACTTGTCTGTGTAGAATGGAGGGGACAGCAACACAGTACTATCTGGACATGTGACACATGCGATACAGTTGACCATACTTGGCATGCTCACACACATGACGGTATGACAGTAATGTCGGTCGACAACATGCATAGCAGTCATACTGGGCATGCTCACACACTGAAACACAGGACGGCCAGGCATGCATACACCAGTGGTCCAGACATATCTGCCAGTACATTGCTATACTGTTGGATGACTGCACTGTATGGTGTGTGTGTGGTCTATTGTCTGTACATATGCCATGGTCTATTGTTAATTCACATGAGCTATGTGAGCAGGGTACTGCTACCAACATGTGAATAGGGCGGTTCTTTGTTTGCGGACAGACCAACGCCTTTGGATACGGACTGGGTAAGGCACATTCCAGCAGGTGGGAGCAGTTGTGCGTGGGTTTGCACAGTGTTAAGCACTGCTGACCTCTGGTCACAGCACCTTATACACGTTTAGACTCCACATTTCTTTGACAGTGCACTACTGGCATACTGGTAGACAAACACGCTCACCGACATTTCCGCTTACATTTGTCACTCATGCTGGGTGTGTGCGATCCCTTGTGATGTGTATTACATCGGACTACATGACTACAGTATCGGGTATGTGTAACCATTTTGTGATGGCAGGTGTTCGACTGTATGGACTCGGCGGCCTGTCCAGTGACGTAATCATATTATATGCGTGTTCCTCATATGATCTGCTCCCATCTGCCTGATACATGGGAACCGATACTCTGCAATGCTGACATGTGACTTGAGTTTGTTAACGCAGCTGTCCGCCGAGTCATGCTACCACATACCTACTGCACGTTGTCTACCTTTCAGATTGCACGACGGGAGACTGTAGGAGTGACACCTTTCCCACTTTGCGTGGGACAGTCCTTCATTAGGCATATCTCATGTGGCAATACCAGACCTCTCCACCAATCGGGGACACATTTCTACAGAATCAGGGACAGGTCAAGAAAAAATCAGGGACACTTTTACAAAAGTAGTGCTATTAACTTGAAACATTGACAGAATCAGAGCATAAGACTTAATACACATATTCTGAAGTAAAAGTAGTTTATAACTTTTACTTATTGTCATTAGTCAGTAAGTGTAATTCACCACCTTTCCTTCAACAGTCACTAATTTTAGGAGGGATTAAGAGGGACAGAGTTAAACTTTCAGTCAAACTCAGGGACGTACCTGAAATTCAGGGACAGTTGAGAGGTATGGACAATACTCTAGCCATTGCAACTGTCCTGATTAGAGGACATTCTCATGTTGTACATGTCTGTACTGATTGCTTGTTACAGGTCTTGTATACTTGACACGTCGATATGTTATATGTAGTAGCATAAGCAACTTTACTGCTGCTAGACTACGCTTTGATTTGTGCTGATATGTATATTTCTGTACTATGCATGGCTATAGGTATGTTCTGCCCTGGTACGTCTGACATTTCTACAGAGCAGGTTCCACTTTGGCCATTCAGAATGGTGGTGGCCCTATAGACCCTATATGTAGAGCTATCACATGTGTCAAGGCAACATATACCCACAGCCAGTAGTAAACGGACGACTTTCACGGTTTGCATACGTTAAGGTTATTCATGTAGCATTATAATTGATAATACTGTTTCCTATTACATGTAGCTGTTTCTGATACAACAAATTAATGTCTGACACCACTACACACACTATATAGCCTCCATTTCTGAACTCACAGGCCATGTGCCATAACTGTCATTTTGCAGGACACAACTGCCCAGACGGGTGTGTCCCTCGCAGGCGTACAGGTGTTGAACCACTTCTATTATGCTATCATCTACCTAAGGTGGTCAGCAAATTATGCACTTTCCGTCAGTAGCAGAACTCACATACCAATGGATATGAATGAACACTGTATCAGGGACAATGCATAACACCCTGTGGGACACATTTAGACGATTGGTTCTATTAACCAGACACATTTACAGTCACAGAGTATATGTATTCATTCACGTTTGTCGAGGTACATGCTGTTTATGACTCATACATGTTGTCATCTGTCATTACCTGTATTCCGCCACCTGTTCACCTAATATCACTAGTTCTGGAAGTGTTTAGTTGGACTTTGTTACATTCTGATTCATAACTATGGACGTCCATGCTAATCAGGTACACGGCACTGATTTGGTCTCTATGTATTCCCCCGATGGTTTACAGACTATCCGGTAGATGTGCTCTTCAGGATTGGGAGGTGAAGGCGTATGCTATGCCCACATAGGAATATCAATGACTTCCACTGGACGGGCCTACTACATCTCTGCCAACCAGCACCTGCACACTTAAGCCCATTATTGCATACCCATGGTCCACCTACCTGGCACCCCTCTACAGCAGTTGTGACAAATACTTACTGCGAGCGCAGCTGGAGTATGAGCACACCCCTACACATTGCCCACTCTCCCCGTCTCGGGACACATGTCGTACGTTTTGTCAACTCATGTATTATCACACTTGCACAACCTACTGTTCCATGTACACCTACATCCTGCTCATATTAATGTCAGCAGATTCACACGTACCCCGAATTTTTGGGGTCCCGCAAGGGACACCGTTATCCATGTTTAAAGTGTAGACCTTGCAGATCTCTCCCACAGGTACTTTCCTACTGGTGTTTTGGACAGCGGCAGTGTATTGATCTGTATTGCCTGTCTGTATGTCTGTCCGGCCTAGTTGAGTGATGTGGGGGGTACAATGTTTATTTACTGGACCTCCCAGTCACATATGCCCAGGCTGTAAATATGTTACCCCTAATTGCTGTGAAGTAACCTATTTATGTGCATGTGTATATCTACACTGACATATATATTTTGTTTTGTGTGTATGTGTATATATCAATACCTGTTGTTTGTGTATGTGTATATATATATATATATCCATAGTATATCCTTGTGTGTATATATATATATATATATATATATATATATATATATATATATATATATATATCTGTATGAATATATATGTGTATGTAAATGAATGTAGATATATGCATATATACGTTTTTATCTATATATACATCTGTGTGTCCGTTAACTTACATTTCCCGGACATGGACACTTACACATGTGTATTGGGTTTTATCTCTGCTTCAACAGCATACTATTGCCTTAGTCATTATGACACCGACACTTCACTCCGGTGAACTTGTGATCAGTATATTGCATGTTATACAGCGGACAGATGTCACACATTTTTCATGTCTGGGGTGCCACTGCTAACTGGGATGTGATACAGTGTCATTCGACCTATTACTCGTATGCGCAGCCTATTATTCCTGCTACTGTGTTTGTTTCTGTGCACATTCATATTATTACTGTTGATAGGATGAGTGTTTGTGTTACTGTGACTGTACGTCAACATATTGTTGTCTTCATGTAGTTGTGTCTTTCTGCTTTTCCTAGTTTGGGGTTTTCACAGCAGAACTCCATCCCACTCATGGGTGGCATATAGGTTTTACGTGCCGGGCTGCCAGCCCTGGTGCACAACGTCCGACAACGATATGCCCATTCACGCATGTCTCCATGTAAACGACGCTCTATCTGGGAATCGCACCTATGTACTAGCTGACCTCCACGGGCTGCTCCATTGCACCCATCGCAACATGCCCTAGCACTCCTGTGGCCATAATCACATATCCATAGTTTCTCCTGCACACCCGTGTTGAGTTTCCACATAACAGCCATTATACACCTGATATTGCAGCCATGACACACCTTTACACATTGCTCTCTCATGAGGGTTGGGGCCCTACACACATTTTGTACTGCCTCGTGTATTCACAGGCTCACCATCCATTCATATTTGCACATACGTGACTTTCTTGGTGTTATGGATTACGAACGATTTGCGGGTTACAAGTGTAGGTGTCGCAACATGTACTACATTCCGTCTGTTTACAGTGTTGACGTAGCACTTCAACGATGTTATGGCCACTGGTATAACCCTGCCTCTGGTGTGAAGAGCAGTGCTCTACTCACACTTGTGCAGCTTTATGTGACATACGCTGCAAGCACTTTATAATTCCTTACTTGCTCTGGATTCCCTTCACAACCCTTATGTTTGCTTTCATCTTTCGGCGTTCCTTACATATCTATATATATATATATATATATATATATATATATATATATATATATACATATATATATATATATATATATATATATATATATATATATATATATACATACATATATATCTATTTATATATATGTATATATCTGTATATATAGATATATATGTAGATATATAATTGCATATTTCTGTTATGTCTGTGGATATTTATCTATACACACACATCTATCTATATATATATAAAAGTTACAGCTGTACAAGACAACATACATTTGCTATGCTAATAGCTGCGTACACCCACGCAGGCACACTTGCATCTACTTATTCTGAGTTACATATGTTTACAGGCACTTCTTTGGAATTAGATGTGCCTTATTCCTTATGAAAGTACCACTTTGATGGAATCCGGTTAACGGACCCATGTGAACGCGGTCACCTTTACATGTATAAATGTTGGCTTTACAGCACAGAGGCATTCATTACACAATTAATATGTGCTATAGTCGTACTTGAACCGGGAATGCCTTTACGTTGGGCAGATGCTGTAAACACTACACTATTGTTGTTCTGGCTCATTTATATGTATACCCATGGTTCATAGCTACTCTGACATACGCCTCACCGCTTCCGTTATACAGCAGGCATCCATTCTCCTGCTGGGAAAACCACAATACTACAGTTAGGACATTCCCTGTTTCCTACTGCTCTGGACCCATGCTGCATGTTTTAACATTCTACCTGTGTTTACAGACGCATGTGTTTGGGCACCTCTGACCACATTATTAGGTCGGCGCTACATAATTTAGGGTGGGGAGTGGTTCCACTACATAATGCAGTTTGGAGGGGGGTTTCCACGTGTTTCCCTTCCCATTTGACTATTTCATTCATTTATAGATACAATGAATATTATTCTGGACATCAGTTATAAATTCACTACAGGTATGCATTAGTCCTGTCAACAGATGTGACAGTTGGTTGGTGTACTTATGTGTATGGACCTCTGTGATACTCGGGGACTCGTTTCTACAGTGACAGGGACAAGGCTATGACAACTCAGGGACAATCATGGACACTTCTACCATATTAGTACTATTAACTTGGAACGTGTTGACAGATTCGTAATACTACAAATTTTCTGCAGTTAAAAGCATCTATTCATTGTTGTAAGTAGTCATTCTCATTCAACACCTTTCCTCCAAAGGTCACTGGCTTTGTGAGTGGTTAAGAGGCTGGCAAGTTATTGTGCGAATGCTCTGACCATTGGTAGCGTTGACATTGTCATATGTACAGGTTGGGATGTATTCTGGGGATTAGGGCTGCCACCTTTTCAAATAGCCAAGAAGGGACATTTTCGGAAAACACATCAGATTTTACAGGCCGACACATACCCACGGTCAGTACAAAGGATATAACTTTACTTATTTGCCTACATAAAAGCCTATTGTTGTAGCTGTTTAGTTGCTTATTCTGTTTCTTGTAACATTTAGGTATTTTAGATACAGAAATAATTATTTTATGCAACTATTACATAACATATAGGACATAATTATGTCCTACAATCTCAGGACATTTGCCATTTTTAATATATTTTGTCAGGACACAACTGTCCAAAGAGGGACTGCCCCTCGCAAAGTGGGCAGATGGTAACCCTACTGGGGACACCAGATTGTTTGGGCCAACACATAGCCACGGTCAGTGTAGGTTTAGAACATTCATTTGTTTCCTAGCTGTGAGCCTATACCTTTGGCACTTTTGTTGTTTGCCTGTTTCTTGTACAAATTACGTTTATTCTATCCTGACATGACCGCTTTAGGCAACTGTTACATGCAGTATGGTACATACTTATTTGCTACAATCACAGGACATTTGGCATTGTATCATTGTTGGTCAGGTCACACCTACACACACATTAATTGTCCCTCACACAGTGGATCAGGGGGTATCCTGTTTACATCAGTGCCTTCATCACCCTTATACCTCGTGCCACTATGCGAATGTGTGCAATATATTCTCTCGCTTATTCGTGTTGGGACACGTGCGTCACGGGCAGGTGTTTGATCCTGGGTAGTAGGTTCTGCATGACCATCTAGGGCTGGACAGTCTCGTGCACCACTACTGCACATTCCAACTTGTATCCAAATATCTACAGGACTGGACATGGTGTCTTCATACCCATTCTAATGTTTACACAGGTTACTTATCCCATGATGGATATCCCAAAAATTTAACAAGACCAAAACAAGACCAATACTGAGCATTCTTCTGGCATTATGAAAATGTGCTGGGGGTTTTACATGCAAGGGATACATAGTTTGCAATCCTGAAACTGCCTAGGGTGACACTACCTACCACATATGCGTAGTGGTCACTATGTGTAGATGTGGCTGCACCAAACTAGTAGGCCAAGTATGGCTGGATTTGGTGGACATTCAGGTATGGGGGCAGGTTGTGTGCTGTGGAGGGGATGCTGGGTAGTCCATTATGCATCCAGGTGTGTTGCATTTGATACGGCCAGTTCCATCAGGACCAATCTGTGGGTATGTGCCGGTGACATGTCTGTACATTTGTATCACACATTTTAATATTCATATGTTTGTGGGATTGTGTTCTACAGTATGGCCTGTCTGGTTGTATTGCAGATGTGTATACATGTTTTTGTGTTTCTTTCTGCTTCACCCGCTGCTCCCTCATACACCTCCAGTTCAACTATTCTGCATATGACACAGTGTCACCTTGGAAGATTATACCATTACCCATCCCTCCCCACACACACATATTCCTGACACTCCATCCATCACTGCTTTGGTTGATGGCTCATGACACAGTCAAGGTAACACATTGCATACCCTACATATGTCAGTTTCCTGTATGGTTGTGTGGACTACCCTGCCATGTTTGACTTTCCACATGCTATACCTCACGCACATAGGTACACGCCCATACTTAACTTTCATGACATGGTTGGTATATCCGGGTAATACCCGTTCAACTGTGACACATCCTGACAAGTTTGGCTTGGACCGCTGATATGCGGATTTTGGCCGACTGTTCTAATCATTGGTAGGATGTCACCTTTTCCTATGTCCAGGATGGGATATATTCCGGACACATATCCGAATGCACTGGACAACACGTACCCACAGTCAACGCTACAGATAATACTGTTCCTTTCAGCCTACATGTTGCCTTATTGTTGTAGCAGTTTATATGCTCCTTCTGTTTTGTTTACATGCTTATTCTATTTCCTGTCACATTTGGTATGTGAAATACAGACATACCTATTGTATGTGACTATTACATGCGTTGTGGGATATAATTCGGTCATATGGTCACTAGATATTTACATTTATCGTGTTTTTTGTTATGGACACATCTGCCCAGCTGTGTACCTTCCCTCACAATATGGGTCAGCTGGTGATCCTGACCATTGGGCTGGACGTACCTATTGGCGGCGTGCTAACATATGATGCGTTTCACTTCCACTTGGTATAACTATCTACACTGCGTTGGACTATGGGCACATGGTTTTCAATGTCATTTGTTCGCGGGCTAGGGACCCGTTATTCCCTACCGTGCATTTGTGTTTGCTTCTTCATTTTGTGCTTGCAGGAACTGTCTTGCATGCTTTGCATACGTTTCAGTATCCATGGACACTGACAGATGTGATTACTATTGCTTGCAAATTGTTATATGCAAGCATTTTAGGTTGCACATCGACAGCTGACATTTCCATGCCTCCGTGTGGCACTTCGACACGCCCTATGCACTCGCGCTCCTTTCCTATGCATGTGGTTGTGGCGGCAGCGCGCCTTCATTAATATGCATTTGGCGCTACTGCGCCATCTTCATGCCGCATGGTCGGTGCAAGCCTAACGCCGGCCTTGCACCGAGCTTCATGAATCCTGGGGTCAGTCTTTTCTCAATAGTAATACCTATTTTTTTTAACTTTCTAACCTTATCTAAGGTATTCAAGTCCATTTTTATATTGCCATAGGTGCATTGGCCAAATTCAGTAATTTTGCATTTTTTGTATTTGAAATGCAAACCTGCTTTAGCTAACCAGTTTTTTAACTTTATTTAGATATTTATATAATTTAATCAGATCTATAATACTATTTATTTGGGCACCAATCTTGCAGTCATCTGTGTATTTTAAATGAAATCTTGAACTCTGCCCTCAACTCCCATATCATCTGAATCATTAAAAAAAAAAAAAAAAAGAAATCAGAATTGAGCAGCTGTCCCTTCAGAAGAGGGATGCCAGTACTCACTAAAGCGTGTGTGTGTGTGTGTGTGTGTGTGTGTGTGTGTGTGTGTGTGTGTGTGTGTGTGTGTGTGTGTGTGTGTGTGTGTGTGTGTGTGTGAGTGTATGCGTACTTACGAATGTGTGCATCTGTGTGTATGTTTCTTGTGATTCAGCAGCACATAAACTCCAAGAGTTATGTAGAAAGCATACCTCTCAACTGTCCCTCTGCAGAACATTCCTGATTTCTTTTCATATTTTGTCATGACCTTCATAAAATTATTTGATTTTCTGGTTAATCACTGACGATTTCAGAAAAGTTAGTAATGCTAGATGTTAGATTGTCATACGTCTTAATTTACAGTATCTACAAGCTGGTGCAAAACCTGTTCTATCAACTTGTATCCACCCATTAATTTTTGCTATGTATAGAATTCTTAAGCAAAGTTGAGAGGTATGTAGGGAATAATACCTCTCAACTGTACCTGTATCTGAAGATCTTGGACTTTTGCTTCACATTTTTTGCCAAGATTTTCTAGTAAATCACTGAGGATTGCAAACAAGTCAATAATGCCCGACATTAAAGTTTCATATTTCTTATTGTTTAGGAAATGCATGTGGAAGATAAATTTGTTGTTCTATTAATGTTTTAAGTGAATTAGAGTATTATTAAAATTGTTTCAGATTTTGTTCCCCATTATTTTTGGCTATGTTCATAATTCTTGAGCAAGGAAGTTAGAAGTTGTAGAGGGAAACAATACTTCTGAACTGTACCTTGATTCTATAGAATGTCACTGATTTTGCCTCATGTTATTTTACACTATTCCTGATTTTCTGGTAAATCACTGAGGATTACTGGCAAGTCATTAATATTAGACATTAGACTTTTGAACTTATTATTGTTTAGAAAATGAATGCTGATGCAAAATATGTTGCTCAATTAGGTTTTTAAGTAAATTATGAGTAATATTAAACACTGTCCCTAACTTTGTTTCCCTCCTCCCATTGCTTCTGGCTATGTACAGACTACTTGAGCAAAGAAGCTGAGAAACACGTAGGGATCCCCCTTACCCATGTCGATCGTGGTAGAAGTCAATTAGAGAAAAAAATTATATTTTGCTGTGGGTAGTTTATTTTTATTATTGCCCACAGTTTTATCTGGGTTCCTGTCATAATAATAATAATAATAATAATAATAATAATAATAATAAAAAAAAAAAAAACAATCCCTGAAGATACACAACTCTACAATTCCCAGCAGTCTCTGGTGTAATGACTACTCTACTAGAGTTTGCCAGGAAAGCCTTGCAGTTCATTGCTAAGTGCAACCAATCACATGCACCTAAGAATGTATAGTTCTTAGTTGTGCAAACACCAAAGGAAAAAACTACTATAAAACAAAAAATGAAGTCCAGTGAACAGCAGTCCCAGTGATAAAATTTATTGTAATATTACAATAAATCTTATCACTAGGACTGCCACTCACTGGACTTCATTTTTTGTTTTATAATAGTTCTTAGTTGTCACAGACATTGTAATTCATGACCAGAGAATGCTAACTCTGCATTGTGATAGGTTGTTAAAGGCAACCAGTTGCAAGAGCATAGACTGAACAGTCACTGCTTGGCTACCATATCTTATTATTATGATGGAAAAAAATTGCTTGCCACTGCACACGTTTATAGATAGTTACACTATACAATTTAGTTAGTCCTTTTCAACACTCACCCTTCACAGAACACCTCCTGCTTCCAGGAGGAAAAAACAAGTCAAGATGTAGATGAATTTAAAGGCACCTATCTAATCTAAAAGGTTTCCCTTATATCTTGCATGGGTATCACTTTGTTTTATGTGCAACATATTCCATTGGAGTAATACATTTGTCCCTTCAACATATCTTATTTGTTTGGTGATGGTGATTCAAGCTTTAGTTTGAGTGTTTGTGGAACCAGTTTTTTTCTGGAAGTGTAAGTGATCCAGTAGGGTTGAGCCATTAATAATACAGAATGCTAGGCACAGGTATCTATACAAGGCAGAATATAGGGATGGAGTTTCAAGACTGTCTTGGTAACCGGAGGTCTTTTGTCTAGTGATCATTTTAGTTAGGAATCTCTGGGGTATTTATAGCTGTATAATGTGCTTAGACAAATGCATACAAAAAGGGGCACTATATTCTATAACTGGTCTGATCAAGGTAGAGTATAGAGGAAAGATAACGTCTTTGGAATTGGATGAGATACCTTTACTTATTTATTGGACTACATAGAAAGACTTCCTGACTGCTGTTGCTGCATAGTGTTCAAAAGATAGGGAGCTGGCTGGAAGGGTGCCAAGATCTCTGATGACCATATCATTCTGGAGTGGGGTGCCATGTATAATGAAAGTAATATCATATTTTGTTTACCTAAGATAACGATGCTACACTTCTGTGCATTTAACTTAAGCCATTTCCTAATAAATCATTGATTTGTATGGTTTAGCCCTTTTGCTGGTATCAGCTGCTGAGTGAATGACAACACCCAGCTTGCAGCTGTTGGCAATAGTAGTTAGCAATATGCTTGGATGAGTTGCTTGAAGATACAAAAAGTAGATACTGAATAGAAGGGAGCTCAGTACCAAGTCCGGAGGAATGCCTTTAACCACCTTTTTGCTTTCTGAGGTGGCACCTGATACTTTAGCTGTGTGATTTCTAACAGCCACTCCACTATCTGTCTTTCAAAATAAATATCTATGTTTAGGCATTTAAGTTTACCTGAAATATCAGCATGGGAAATGGTGTCAAAGGTCTTAGCTAGATCCAGGCAGACAGTATAAACTGCATGTCTGCTATCTACAGCTTCAGTGATTTTTTGAAAAAGTTCACTAAATTAAATAGACATGATCTCCTTTTGTCAAAACAATATTGTTGTGTGTCTAGAGCATTAATATTTTTACATCAGAGCTTATGAAATCAGTTATAAACGAATTAACGATGCATGGCTTTGCAATCTGCACTTATTAGGCTGATGGGCCTATAGTCCCTGGGATCTGAGGTGGGGCCCCTTTATGGAGGGGTTCTAATGACAGCCATTTTTTTTAATTTAGAAACATTACTTGTAGCTATGTTTAAGATGAACAGTTTTAGGAGATGTCCAGAGAGGGCATGTCTGGTGCCCATAGAGGTATTATTTTAAGCTTTGGACAGAGCAGTTAGGACATGTTCCATAATAATCTTTAGGGGAGCAGAGGACTCATGAATTTGTGGAACTTCAATAACTGTTTCTGGCAGAGCTATAGCTAGGTCAACTGATGCCATGGGAAACTCCCCATTTGGTGTTCTCCCCTCAGACTGGCAGAGATAAGGGCCAAAAAAGTCCCCTGCACAAAAAGACATTGTTTGTTCTACATAACAGCTCTTTATCGGTCTGAAACACCTTTCAGAAGCTGTAGCAAAGAGATAAACTAGCTTCACGCTCACAGACATGGGTATATACACACACACACACACACACACACACACACACACACACACACACACACACACACACACACACACACTGCAAATACGGTTACCACCCATCCAGTTGTCAGTGGGACACTCACGGATTGAGCTTTTTCATCCCATTGCCCGCATTGTCAGGCAGTGGGACTTTAAAAGTCCCATTTTTCAGTGTAGCTGAATTGCTGTGTTAAAGCCGAAAATACTTCCGGTTATTCCACGGCAATGCGGCTACGTCACCAACCCGGATCTGCAGTTAGAGGTATTCCCTGTTAGGTCCGGGTGGTGTAATTTAAGCAGCAGTTGGCTGCAAGGATGGAAGGGGGCATAGATTCACATTGGAAGAGCCCTACAAAGGTCACAGCTGTAGAGCAGTTTTGTATGAATGCTCTACAGCTGCTAATAATTTCAGAATCGGAAAGGATTGAGATAAGCCAGCAAGGAAGCCAGCCAGCCAAGAAGCCAGCAAGGGAGCCTACTAGCTAGCCAGCAAGGAAGCCAGCCAGTCAAGAAGCCAGCAAGGGAGCCTGCTAGACAGCCAGCCAAGAAGCCAGAAAGGGAGCCTGCTAGACAGCCAGCCAAGAAGCCAGCAAGGGAGCCTGCTAGACAGTCAGCCAAGAAGCCAGCAAGGGAGCCTGCTAGACAGTCAGCCAAGAAGCCAGCAAGGGAGCCTGCTAGCCAGCCAGCAAGGGGGCCTGCTAGCCAGCCCAGCCACTCAGCAGACAGAGAGCCAGTCATCCAGTTAGCCATTCCAGCAGGAAGGAAGCCAGCTAGTCCAGCAAAGACTGTGATAGTGGTAAGTACATAGTATTTTGTGGCTTTAGTTATTTAAAATGGGAATATTGTGCTTTAAGTTTTTAATGGTTAGAGGTGAGTGAGGGTGCAGTACAGTATTTAAATGTGTACAGTGGTTATTTTGAGACTTTCAAGTAGTAGTTTTAAATGGGAGTATTGTGCTTTATTTAAGTTTTTAATGTTTAAAGGTAGATGGGGGTGCAGTACGCAGTATTCAAATCTGTGCAGTGGTTATTTTGAGATTTTCAAGTAGTAGATTTTAAAAATATAACACCTGTGTGTATGTATATGTAATGGTGATTGTTGTTAGAGGTATGATTGGGAAGCGTTACTTTTTAAAGGCTGAACCGTGTGTATAGAAGTTTTGTTTATTTCTGGTGGGAAGCAGTCAAATATAAATGTAGTGTAATGTATTTGTATTGTCATAGCTTTTTCAGGGTACTTTCTGTTTGCAGATAGAAAATGTTTGAGCATAGTTTGCCCTTTTTTGTGTGGAAATGTGTGCAATTAATGCCGTTTTCAGGAAGTTAGGATATACTGTAAAGGTAATTTTTCCTGTTTTTGCAAGTCAATGTTCATGTGGTACAGGTCTACCTTTTGAGTGGGAATGTTAATAGTTAATGTAGTGCATTTATTATTCTAGTAGGTATATGTTGCCAACTTGCTGCAGCTGTTTCAAGATCGTTTTCATTTATAGTTGTAAATGTGTGCATTTTATTTTTTATGCTGCCTTTAATAAGGTTAAAATGTCCTGCTTTGCTTGTAATGTGTGAATATGGTGGTGCTGATTTTGCTTTGGCCTGTTTATTGCATCGCTGTGCTGGGTAAATTACTATTAATTGCTATGTTTTGAGGTAAAAGGTGTCCATGGAGTCTGCGGTACATTGTAGTTTATTTTAGCTGCTCTTGCAAGAAGTATTCTTAAAAGTTAAATGTTTACGGACTTTTTCCTTTTTTTTTTTTTTTTGTGGATGCATGCTCAGAAGTTAATGCAGTGGTTTGAGTTTTCAGTATGCTGTAATGTCACAATGTTGTACCCATAACTGTAATACTGCATCTGTAACACCTCTGATGATGTCGTGGTGGGGTGTGGCCACTGTCATATTGGTCACAACCCTTGTCCTACTGGCCACACTCCCATGTCCCACTTTGGCCTTGTTAAAAGGTGGCAACCCAGACTGCAAACAAATCATTCTAATGAGCATGATCTCAGTTATGGCTGCTTGAATGACTACAGATACTGTTGTCATTTACACCTGTCCAACAAAATTCAAGTGGCTAAAGTCTGACATTTTGCATTACACCCTTTTATTGTGGGTGCTGTACTGAACATCTGCTATGTACACTGAGTACAATAATAGACTTTACATTAGAAGTAAAAATTTTTCTTATTTCTCCTTAATACAGAAGTAGCAATTTTACAAAACAATTGGCTGAAAAGAAATGTGTTGTACTTGTTAGTTCTGGTCAAAGTAAAATAAAAAAGCTGTTAAAACATAAGCATATAATGCTGACATGATTTTAGACCTAAAAGGATCATATACATCTGTATATAACTGATCTTTTCATTCTCAGTATATATACTGAGGAATAAAAAATGATTTAAAATTTGTCTTTTTCATTAAAATTCAAGATGCAGTTACTCCTTTGTCATCATTGCCAAAGGGTGAAAATAACACTACCAGACAGAGTGGATCAACAGTTTGTGTTACTCTAATGCAGTCTAGGGCACCCAAGCTGATGGCTTATACCATGGTCTGGTCTGGCCCTACCATGTATGGAAACACTTGGCCCAGGCTGCTCCACAGTGGACACTGATGGGGGTGATGCCAGCATGTGGAGGTGAAGGAGCATGACTCCAACTTGCCTGTCTGTTCATGGCTGCTGGGCCCACAGCAGATGGGCCAGCAACAGACGTGTGTGCTCATTGCAGCATAGACATCGATGCCTGATGGACAAAGTTGGTTCTGCTGACAGGTGGCCTGCCTCTCCCATGTAGCAATCAGCTAAGTACAGTCAGGGCACAAAGAACCGCTTGTACTACAGCACTGCTGTAATACTGTAGAGGTCAGGGATTCTATGGACTGTGCCACAGATAACACACTTTCATTATGTGCAGGCAATGATGCCATTACCTCACCGTAGCTGTGCTCTTTTCCTTCATGCAGCACACCCAACTGGTGTACAACATGATCTGTGGTATGGGCAAGTGAATGGATGTCAAATCCATGACATTGTTGGGAATTTTCATTTGCCTGTAGGAGTAGGTAGATACCCTCTGACATGTGCCCAGGTTGCTTCTGCTGAGAGGGTCCAGACACTCCCATGTAGCAATCAGTTAAGCACAGTCAGGGCACACAGCACCCTGCTTGTACTATGACAATGCTGTAGTACTGTAGAGGCCAGGGATTCTATGGACTGTGCCACAGATAATGCACTTTAAGTCTGTGCTGACAATGATGCCATTACCTCACGTGTCTGTGCGTCTGTCCTTCATGCAGCACAACCAGCTGGTGTGCAACATGATCTGTGGCATGGGCAAGTGCACAGATGTCAGCTCCATGACATTGCTGGGAATGTTCGTTTGTCTGTAGGAGAAGGTGGACACCCTCTGACATGTTTCCATGCACACCCACTGTGCACCTACATCTACTAGAATGGCAGTATATATGTGTTGTGGGGAGCTGTCAACATCATCAGCAGTCTCAACATAGGTCTGTTGTCCACAGGCTTCATCCTGTCCACCATCTGATGTCCCTTCATTTCCAGAATGGCTGGACAAGTTTCTGTCCACAGCTGAGGCTACAGCCACATCCAGATGACAGTCACCATCTTGGCCAGACTGTAATACCATGTCACTGTTGCTTTAATTTCTCCAGGTCTTTTGAGTTTCTAATACCATGACAGGTATACCATTCCTAAGTTGAAGTATGACAAAAGTTCATGAAATTAGTATTCTTTCAATCTTTGAAGTTAGCCAGAAGTGCCCTTCACAGCACCTGCAATGTGCCCAGAATTGACTCCTTCTGCAATTCATACAGAGTGACATGTACCAGTAACATGTCTAAATATGATTGCAAATTATTCCTTATAAGACCCATTGCTCCTACTACTATTGGAACTGCCTGGGTATCCTTCTTTCACATTGCCCTTGCTTCTGCCTGCAAATCTTGATATTTTATGACATTGTGTCTCTCTGTATGTCACTGGTTGTATCAATTTCAATGATCGATGCTACTTTTGTCTTCTTTTCATGGACTACTATATCTGATTTTCTCAAATTTATTTTATGAAAACTGTTGGTAATGGGTGGTCCCATGGGATATAAACTTCATTATTTTCTATAATGCGTTGTGGCTCATGTTTCCAATGCTTTAAATATACTTTAGTGTTATAATGCTTGCACAATCCCCAATACAACAGTCTTGCCATATTTTATGCCTTTCAGTAGACAGTTCTTCTGCCATTAGTGCATCATACCCAGCAACATGATGTACAGCTTTTTCCAATTCTGTTTTACAAACCTGCATTTGTCTGTTTCTCTCACATGTTCAATGGACTTTACAAACCAATGTGTACATAGTCCATTATCCTGGGCCAACAATATTAACCTTTCATCTTTTGGTTTAAACTTACCTTTCCTTAACCATTCCTGCATGTCAGGGGGGCCATGCTACTATACTGAGGCACATCAGATCCCACATCAGGATCAGTGGTTGGGCTAATGGAGGATATAGGCAGTCAATGTGCTAAAAGAAGAGACAGATGACACTGATTAGGACAAAATGCTTACATCACAAACTGTATATCATGAAAGACATGACATATAGCTTACTGCAGTGTTACAGATGATACTGACTTACCATTAGGTCTTGTTGGTGTATGGGTCATGGAATCTACATAACAAGGAGTTGACAATTATGTTACATTTCCAACATATATGACATATGTGATGAATACAAACATAACACACACCTAATAAGTCCTTGTGGGAAGATGGCATGGTAAAAGAGGGATGAATTTCAACTGTTGTAGTGAAACAAAGTCAGTATTATTAATCACATCATTGCCAACATGGACCATTCCAACAGCATTAAAACATAAAGTAGGTATTACATAGACATACCACTTGTTTGTGCATCAGATGATGTAGTCTGACCTATGAATGGGTAGAAAGGCATGGTATTAATGGAGGAATACAACAGGAATACCAGCAATGACATGTAAGAAAGATAGTTAATAGCACAGCGTTGACAGACTCCTGCTGTTGTGAGTTGTGTGTTGTGCTACAGATCCTGCAGTAGTAAAACAAAGAGAAAGACAACACAGTCATGCCTGCAGGCAATGGAATACTGACAGGATGAGATATATGACACAGTAACAGGAGCTGTGGATACTCATATAACATATGGTATGCCTGCTGGCCAGATGTCCCTGTGTAGAAAACCATCCCAGGTCTGCTACACATTGCTGCAACCCACAAACCTTTTGTGATAACATATCTGGTCTGTCTGTACTTGCACCTGCACAGCAAGAGACCCCAGTAAATGTACCTGTAGTGTATAATGTTAGGGAAATATCAATATGACAGTAAACAGCAGTGCCATGCAATGAGACTGAGGCAATAACAGGTAGTGATCACAGTAACACTGTATGGAGACACTCACCTACCATTTCCTGGTGTTGTGCAAAAGTAGATGGACTTATGAACATTAATGCGGACAGCATTACCCATGTTGGTTGCACTGTTCTATCTGTACTGACGTTATAGGACTACATGTCATTACACTTATATTGATCATCATCATCCTCTGTGGATGTCTATGTGCGATTCAATTCCACTGCTGAAAATCAAAAACTACAATACATGAATATGCATGCTACAGCAATATGCGATGATTTACTCTCTAGTCATCCATGTCAAGCAAAGTGACACATACATGTTCAGCCTGGAAATCCTGCGTCTGTCCTCATCATCATCATCATTATCATTATCAGCCCCCTTTTTCCAATTTTCTACATGGGGTTGGGGGATATCATGCTAACTGTCACCATCTCTCTTGATTCAATGCCACACTCCTGCTTTCTTCGACAATCATGCCTGATTGTCGCAGATCTTTCACAGAATCCATCCACCTCTTTGCTGGATGTCCTTATTTCCTCTTACCTTCTTCCTGCCTGTCCCAAGTATTCTTCACCAGATTGTCTTCTGCTTTTCTACACATGCCCAAACCACTGTAATCTGTTCTCTTTGATCTTTTCTGCAACTGGGACTACTTTGGCTTCTGCTCCTATGTCCTCATTTCTTCATCTGAACCACAGTGTGCATCCTACCATCCTTCTCTGGCACTTAATTTCTATCACCTCTAGCTTCCACATCCACTCTGCCTTTACTGCCCAGGTTTCTGTACCATACAGTAGTAGTGGTCACACCACTGTCTTGTACACCTTACTTTTCAGTTTCTTTGGCATTCTTCTGTCATTGACTACACCTGAGACACTATGCCATTTGGCTGAAACCCCTCTGATTCTAGTTTTGACCTCTTCATTCAGACTTCCCATCTCCTTAACAAACTCTGCCAGATACCTGAAGCTATATACCTGCTCAAGTATCCTCCCTTCTATCTCAATTCTCATCTTCCTCTGATTTCCCCAATTTATTGCTGTTATCACTGTTTTATCTGTACTCAATTTCATCCCATGTGCCTTCAGTTTTGCATTTCATTCCCCTATCCTTTATTGAAGTTCTTGCTCAGAGTCTGCCTGTAATGCCACATCGTCTGCATACAGAAACTTTGCTGATCTGTCCCCTCTGACCTGTTTGCTAATGTAGTCCATCACCAGTATGAACAGCAGTGGGCTCAGAGCTGAATCCTGGTGCACACCGAACACTGTTCTTACTTAAGACATTGGGTCCTTGTACATAGCCTGCACTAATTCTACTACTGATTCTGGGACTTCAAACCACCGCAGTACTGCCCAAATCAGCTTTCTTGGGACCTTGTCACATGCTTTCTGGAAGTCTGGGAATGCCCAGTTGGACTCTTTCCTCATCTCTAGCTTCTTCTCAACTATCTGTCTCACTGCAAACATCGGGTCAGTTATTCTGCATGCTGATCTGAATCTGAACTGCTCTTCTGCCATCTTACATTCTGCTACTTTGTGTATCCATTCATCAGTCACCCTCTCCAGAACCTTCATACAATGTGACAGGAGTTTGATGTTTCTGATTACTGGCCTCAAACAGATGCCCTATGCAGACCGACTCAAAACAACACCAGCTTTACTCCGTTGCATATCTCCTACTCAGAGGCAATCTTTGCCTAACATACAAAGCTATGTCAAACCCAGAGCTGTTGGACATGCTCCACTTAAAGAAATCCCAATCCCTCTGAGCTACATGCTCTAGGGACCTAAACCTTGTCACCACAATAAACAGAACATGCTGGAGGGAGAGATTCCTGTCCCAGAGGCTTCCCATACTCTGGAAAAGACTACCTATCTATGTCAAACAGAGCTCCTCATTAGCACTCTTCAAGAAAAATCATGATGATTGGATGGGTAATAGGAAATAATCACTTCTGTGGTTCTGCTTGACAGGGGCACAGGAAAATAATTTTCTTGGGTGGCGAACGCCAGGGTACATTGTTGGCTAGGCTTGTATAGGCCCTAGGGCCAATAGCCTAGTACCTACCTATGAACCTATGACCCTATGTACTACCCACAGTTGTGGATGTCCCCTTTGTTCTTGTACACTGGGATGAGTATGCTTATTCTCCAGTCATCTGGGATACGCCTTTCTGTCCAAAATGCTATGAGTACCCTTAGGAGACATTTCTCCTTTATTTCATCCCAGCATCTTTATCATATCTGCTGTGACCTCATCTGAGCCTGCTGCTTTACCTGACTTCATTTTCCTGAGTGCTGTTCTTACTTTCTCTAGGGTGGGCTTTTCTTCTTTGCATCACAGGCTGTTTCTCGGGCAGTACAGCTTCTGTAGGGTTTTTGTCATTCAGAAGCTGCTGGAAGTACTCCTTCCATCTGTCTTTGATGTCCTGTGGATTGGTGAGCAGGTTGTTGCTGGAATTCCTTATGGAAGGTGTCTAACTATCCTTTTTATCTTTCTGTCTTTGCCTTGCTACCTGATATAGTTTCTTTGTGCCACCTACTGAGTCACTTTCCAGAAGCTGATAGAGTGTCTCCGATGCCCTATCCTTTGCTATTGCAACTCCTTTCTTAGCTTCTTTGTTAGCCAACCAGTATTCCTTCCTAGCCTGGTCAGTCTTTTATCGCCTACTTTTTCCTGCATTCCTTTTGTCTTTTGACAACTTTCTGGACTTTTACATTCCGCCATCAGGTTTACATACCTGGCTTTGCCACATATCTTTTCTGTAGTCTCCACACAGGCTGTTTTTCAGACACTGCCATTCTTCTTCAACTCCAATTATTTGCTTAACTCCTGTTATTTCCTCCTCTGCTTGGGGTGCTAGAGCCTTGAGTAATTCCATAAACTGTTGTACTTTCTCTCCAGTCAACTTCCAGGTCTTCAGGCTATCAGCCTGGTCTCTGTTGAACTTAGAGCCTTCTCTGACCACTGTTTGCTGCTGATTGTGGTAATCAGTGATTTATGGTGTGGGCTGACTGATTGTTTCACTGCGGATGACTTTGCAATCATTGATTCTACCCCAATGCCCTTTCCTTACTAGGAGGAAGAAGTCTACCTGAGTTGCATGTTGGCCACTCTTGTATGTGATATTGTGACCGTCTCTCTTTCTGAACCATGTGCTGGCTACTTTCAACCCATTTGCCAGACAGAAGTCTAGAATGGCCTCTCTTTCTTTATTCCAGCTGCCCCACCCATGTGTACCCAGGCAGTCCTCATATCCTGTTCTCTCTGTCCTGATATGTACATTCAAGCCACCGATTACAACGCCAATTCATGTTGTCCTGTTATCTAGTAGGTTCTTGCAACTGCTGTCTAAATGCACTCTTTTCCTCACTATCGCAACCTTACTGTGGGGCATAGGTGAAGATTATGAATATTGTTCTATCATTACACTGGAGTCTGATTGCCATGAGTCTGTCACTAATTCTGATGATAACCCTCACTGCCTTATGAAGCCTATCTCACCACAATTCCCACATAATTTCTAGCCTGTCCTCTGTCCTCCTACTGAGTAGTAGATTCTGGATCACAAGCCAAGTGGCTTTGCTACACTGTCCTTCCATCATCTCATCCATTTCCAAGCTGTGTCCTGTCAGTGAACCTACATTAAGTATAGCAATTTTTGGTTTTATGTCCAGCTTTCACTCAACAGAGCTATCCTGTGTAACTCAAGCTGGGCATCTAGACACTGGACAGCCAGTAGCTTAATGTCCCAGGGCTGCTGGGCTTTATGGCAGGCGCACACTGGCCAATAGGGACACATATGGGTCCCTGGCATAGGTTGGAGTAGGCTGGGTCCTCAGCATGACTGAATCACCTAGAGCCATATTTTACACCATTGAGTGGCTAGTCCTGCCACTGCGCACAGTCTGTGATCCATGCTCTCCTATCTTGAGGATACTGTGAACCACAGCAGATGCCCAAAGTGGTTGGTCTGTACAACTCCTCCCCCATAGGGCAGCGTGTAGAGTATGTGCTGCCCACAATTACTTTCATTGGTGAGTCTGAGATGGAAACACTCAGCAAGTGTTTTAGAGTTGGGAGGAACACCACAGAGACACAGGGAGAACATGCAAACTCCAAACAGGCATTGGCCGGAGATCAGGATCGAACCTTGTACCTTGTGCATGGGAGGTGAAGACCTTAACTATTAAGACAACTGGTCTATATCCTATCCTACCCCTCCCCAGTATGTGTTTCTCCCCATCTCATTGGGGAGTCACCCACCAGTGGCCTTCCTCAATCTCTCATACTGACGTAACCTGTTGGCTGCACAGAGGATCATGTCAGAGCAGCATCAGCAACATGCCTCATGAGGTCTATTGTGACATCCAACTGCATTAATCATGTTGGTGATGTTGACCCACACTTTATTCCTCCATACTGTATTCCCTGCCTATCCAAGGAGTCTCCATCCATGTTGTTGCAGAGCATCTATTATAATCTCATTCGTCTGTGGAGGAGAAATTGTCACCCTTATGTCTGTTTGTCATCTGAAAGACGGTGATATGTACATGTTCATAGTCATGTGGGGACCCAGTTGTGGAAATGATTATGTATGCAGCTTATGACACTGTAAACACTATGCATTACTGTGCAATGCAAAAGTCTATGAAATACTCACTGTGACATATAGCAATGTGACATCTGAAAACTTACAACAATGCCTGATTACATAACAGTTGTAAAAGCAACATAACTTGTGATATCTGTAGAGGCTGTTTGTGGGATTTGAATCCCTTACAGTACATATCTATTGAATAGAGGTTCAAAAACAACAGCACCATGCCACAGGAATCACAGCCTCCATGCATTTCACATTAAAACACTACACACATATATTTGTATAACAGAAATGTGTGTTGCTGTAGCCGTAATGCAACTGCAGCTTAAAAAGACAAGTATTCAAAAACAATCTGTCATATGACATATTATACATGATGACTTCAGATCAACTCAGACATTATTGAGAAGTGAATGCCATCTACTTCGGCACAGAGTATCTGTAAATTATCAATTGAACAACTTATGGAAAGCATCAGAAAACCTCAGGATTCATAAGCAGGCCACAAATAGTACAGATCCTTTTTGTATTGATACAGTAGTAGTACGACTTGTTTTAAGAAACATCAATGAATAAATATCCACAACAGCAAAAGGCATACATAGTGCATATGGATACTGTCAGAATCCATAGGCTTCCATATGTACACTACAGAGTGTATAGAGTCACCCGAAAGATATACGGATAATACATAAATCTGTCTTTAAGTACTGTTCACTTTTGCTATGTAAATCTGTCTGTACAACTGCAAATGGGAAATTACTGCATGTCCTTTTCACAGATGTCAGCACCTGTATGCATACAGGTAAATCACACACCACTCCAGTAAGTTACAAACAGTTGTCATAATGCATACATTTTCCATAAAAACATAAATCTAGAGACACATTTGAGAATGAGTAATGTTAGCACAGGTGTATAAAGAGCTAATAGCCCCAAAACAGAAATGCTAGCAGGTGCCAATTCATCTTATTAGCCACCTATGACTCAGATATAACTGAAAGTAATAGCAGCTAATATACATCCATCTTTAAGTACCATTTGAGCCATACATAATTAATGAGGTTCATTAAAATTCCATGTTTTGGAATCCCATTTGTGGACATCCACATAAGTTCTCAAAATTCAGCTCATTAACCAATAGCTCGGCCTAACAGGAAGGTGTTCTGTGCAAGTACCCAATAGGTATCGACAAATGGTACCATATGTAGTATATGCCTGTTATCTGTTAATGATCTGATAACATGACATAAGTGCAACTTTTAAGTATTGATTTTGATACATTTACAGATCAGACCATCGCTACCTGCAAACTGAGTGGGACCTCAATGAGCAATTTTCAGATATGACTACTTTTTCCACTGAAGCATTGACATTACAAGATGGCTACTTCCAGGAAGCTTTGATATGTTGGGGTGCCCCATTGGATTGAGGAAGAAACTACCTAGATACTGACCATCTATGCTGGAGTGGAGTATCACATAAGAGCCATGCCATGGAACTTCAAGATGATTGACCTTTGGAACCAGATTGTGAAGGAACATCAAAGATGTATAGGGAACTACTTGACAGGTGTGCAGGTCCACTACCACTACTATGACCTGTGCTGGAGGGGAGAAGAGGAGTTCAGTTGGAGGGTCACTGAGGTGCATCAACAGCCGGTGGATGCTTACAGTAAATGTCATAATATTACATATACCTGAGCATTATTATGGAATTTAGAGATATAGCTGTGTCCCAAATATATCAGATACATGTCTTTTATAACCATTAAGTAGCTGTTCTGACAATTAACTAATGTAGAAAATAAAGATAATGTGGTGACTGCTCTTCATATAAGTATGGGTTCTATTCCTATTCTGTTAATGTATTTACTAATATTTATAATGTATATAATACTGAGCATCACAGATGTACATATGCTTTCCGACATATAACAACATCATTTCACACATCCACTACAGTCTTGTATCACTGATGCCTATAGCATCAAGGCCACTGATGACTATATATTTCGTAGTTATCTCTTATACTACAAAAGTATCACCTAGTGTACCTGTATATGTGTGACTAGTGATTCATAGATACCTTCTTCACTTCCTTCTTGTTAATAAAATGACCATTCTTACTACAATCCCATTTGTTTAAGCCAAGAGGAATGCCTGTCCAACAGCTTACACATCTTTTCATTTATATGTTGATAGTTGTTATTTCTTTAGATTATAATGGCCAGTAGTAGTTATGTGTTGGATATTTCCATATACAGCCATTATCCACAGGAATACAGATACACACATGCAGTAACTGTTAAGAAGGAACGTGTGCTTGCTGCTAGCTTCGCCTGTAAAAAACGGCCAGCATGCCTATATTTTGGCATGCTGTGGGTTCAACCCCACATAGAGGAAACATATCTTATATTGTTATCTTTGTGAATTTCACACATTGTCAAATACTTTTCTCCACATAACTGCTTGTTTATAGTAATAGTTATTTTGTGCATGCTTATGAATAACTTGGTTATTCATCAAATTTCTACGAATATCTTCATTATCTGTAATGTTCTGTTAAGAGAAACGCTTTGAGTATAGAGTTCATACCTCTAAATTGTACAGATTTTCATAGAATGTCCAGATTTTTGCCTCATATTTTTGGCCCATTTTTCATAAAATGGTGGTTTTCTGGCAAATTAGTGGCAACTCTTTAAAGATCTAAGTTAGAAAATAATGATAGGCATTTGAGTTTCAGACTTCATACCCTTCAGAAAATACATGCTAATGCAAAACCTGTTATTCTATCAACTTTCTAAGTTTGTAACAGCAATATTTAAAATGTGTCCCTATTTTGGGGCCTTTGTCCCACTTTTATGTATGGCTTTGTCCAGATTTCTTGCTCTAAGAGGTTGAAAGGTATGATAAGAGTTATGTGTAAAGCTTGGAACAGACTGTTATATTTTGCAGAATACGGTATTATTTGCAAAATTGCTATCAAATGTGGTTTTGCCAATCATTATTAAATTCACTTCAACAACCAAATCATCCTTATCTTTTGTGAGAGTTAGATGGTCAGGCGCATAGTTGAAATGCAGAACAGAGAGATACAGTGATATATGCATTTAATTTGTGATGTGCACTTTGCCAAGGAATATCTTTAAATGTAGTTCTCCCACATACATTGCAGTGTCTCTGATGTACAGCACCTTTTATGCCTGTTAAAAGAAGTTAGGTGATACACGGCGATGTCACACTGTCTGAGGGATGAAGGTTTTCACTTGCTGTTATTGGTTGTGACCACTGCGCTGACATGAATTTATTCTTATTTATTTATTTACTTACATTTGTTAACCGGGAGTGTCCGACTGGACGTAGGTCCATTTTCAGCGGAGGCCCGGGGAGAAAAGCTCCACAGTTAAAATAAACAGACAGTAGTTACATTGGATTACATAGCGATTAACAATTTAACATAGCAATTACTTACAACATATTTACAGATGAAGAACATAGCACATCAGTAGACAACTAGAATCCTTATCTGTGAAGTACATAACAGACATTAACAAATGTTACAATAAGAAGTTCCTGCTGTATAATAAGTACTAAGCTTATGAGCATCTGAGCTTGCTATAATCAAGGTAGTTAGTGGAGTGGAAAGAAAGGTAGTGGTTGGATGGGGTGGGTGATATTAGAGTGGGAGTTGCAAGGGCATAGCCAGCATGTTTTTAGGTGCGCTTTTAATAAAGTTTTGAAGTGGGTGCATGATGGAGGTAATTGTGGGGGGGGTCCATAATTTGGCTATGGTGCAAGAGAATAGTGCTTCACCAGCAGAGTTATTGGCTTTAGTGATCTGCAAGTGATTTTTGTTGCTGGATCTTAGTGGTCTGGTGGTGCAATAGGGTTGGAGTAGATTCTGGAGGGATGGGACATTTAGTGGATGGTTTACTAGTTTGTGGGCGAGTGAGAGTTGATACCATTGAAGGAGGTGAGAGTTCAAGCCAGCCCAGTTCAGCAAGTGAGAGTCAGTGGTGACTACGGTAGGATGACCCTGTGGCCAATTTGGCAATTTTGTTGTAGCAGGTCTCTAGCTTGTTTAGATCGCATTGCCTTAGATTGGTATATATTGGAGAGGCATAAAGTAGTGTGGAGATAAGGTGGGAATTTGCTATTGAAATCTTTGCAGCTTTGGTGAGAATTTGCTTATTTCTGTATAACGCTCCTAGTTTTTTGTGGACTTTTTTATGGTCATGGATATGTGAATGTCAAATTTTAGTTTATTGTCTATTTCCACTCCTAGCAATTTGGTGTGTTCAGTTGGGTATATGGTGGTGTTGTCTTTTGCTGTGATGTTAAAGCGAGAGTTGTTTTGAGTATGTTTGGTGAGTTGGAAGATGAGTAGTTTAGTCTTGTTTGGGTTGAGTATTAACTGGGCATTGGATAACCAGGTTTCAACAGAAGAAAAGGCTTCCTGTGTGACTTTTTGCAGTTTGGGTAGGGTCTGGGCTGAGCAGATGATGGTTGAGTCATCTGTGTATTGTATGAGTGTGCCATGTTTGGTGGCAGAGGCTAGATTATTGGTGAAAACAGAGAAGAGTAGGGGTCCAAGGATGGATCCTTGGGGAACCCCTATGGAGACAGGTAGTTGGGGAGATATGTCATTCTGCCATACAACGGATTGTTGGTCTTCAGACAGGTAACTGAAACCAGTTGGTGACTGACTGAGAGAAGGATAGGTTACTGAGGACAGAGATAAGTTGTTTGTGTGGGACCATGTCAAATGCTTTGGATAGGTCTAGGAAAGTAGCAGAGAAGAGATAGCCATTGTTTTTATGCTGAAGGATTGTGTTAGTAAAGGAGAGTAAGGCAGTGGTGGTGCTATGGTTTGGTTGGAAACCATGCTGAGTATTGGAAAGGAGGTTGTTAGTAAGGAGGTAGTCTGAGACCTGAGAGTATATGCATCTCTCTAGTATTTTGGAGAATGGAGAGAGAATAGCTATGGGGCAGTAATTGTTTAGTTCTGTGGAGGGTCCGCCTTTGTGGAGGGGAATTATATGTGATACTTTCCACAGTGTAGGAACGTAACTTTCTGACAGAGATTGGTTAATCAAGATGGATACTGGGTAGGCCAGAGCATCAGCTGCGATTTGTAGGTATTCACTTGGGAGGTTGTCTGCTGCTAATTTGGTGGGCTTAAGTTTAGTTAAGAGTTTTTTTATGTTGGAGGTAGGTACAGGAGAAAAAGTGAAGGCAGTGGGGAGATTACTAGTTGAAGGTGTGGGTTGGAGGGGAGGGGGGTTGTGCTGTTTAGCTAGTGATAGTATGGTTTGTGTGAAGTGTGTGTTGAATGAGGTAGCAATATTTTCTGAGGAGTGAGGGATGTTAGGAGGAGGGGTACTGACTTTACCTGGGTGGAGGATGGAGTTTATGGAGGACCAGAATTGTTTGGGGCTGTGTTGGGAGGAGTCTAGGGCAGACTGGTAGTATTGGAATTTGTCCTGTTTTATTAGCTTTTTGCCTCTATTGCATAGTTCTAGGAATTTCTGTCTAATTCAGGGGGTTTTGGTTTTGTGCCAGTGCTCCCAGGCTTTATCCCTGTTTTTCATTTCTGACTTAGTGGTTTTCTGTAGCCATGGGGAGGGTTGTGCTTTGGTTCTGGAAAGTCTTATGGGGGTATGGTAATTAAGGATACTCAGGAAGGTAGTATTAAAAAAATTCAACTGCGTCATCAAGACTGAGGTACTTTATCGGATGCCAGTTACATTCTTTGAGGGATGAGATGAATGTGAGTGGGTTAAAGTTTAGTTTTTTACGTATTAGATGGTAGATGACAGGTTTAGCTTGGTATAGGTATTTTTTGAGTAGGAATGTTGGGGAGTGATCACTGAGGCTATCTGATAAGCAGCCTGTTATATATGACTGGGGGCTCTTACTGACTAGTATCCAATCCAGGGTAGTGTGCTTGCTGGAGTTTTTATTTATCCTGGTTGACGACTGGACTAGTTGGGTGAAGCCATGAAGGTTTACATGATGGGTTGGATGGTTGCCAGAACAGGATTGCCAGTCAATATTGAAATCACCTAAAATTATAGTTTCTTGGGGGAGATGGTGGGTAGACCAGCTGAGGAGGTTTTCTAGTGGAAGGATGTTTTGGCCAGGTGGGAAGTAGCATCCAATTATGTTGATGGTTTTGTTTTGGTTTATTTTGAGGTTGGTGTATATTATTTCTTCATTGCCTATTTGTGGAGCTGATGATTTTAAGATCTGGATGTTTAGATGCTGTTTAAATATTATAGCTACACCACCTCCTTTCTTGTTTAGCCGGTCTACTCTTAGTATGCCGTAACCTGTAGGGAGTATTTGCTCACTGGTAATGTGAGGTTTTAGCCAGGTTTCTGTCAGGATGACTATATCTGGGGAGTACAAGTCTATGGTGGCATGGAGTTCATGGACTTTGTTGGATATACTTCTAATATTTAGGCTTAGTAGAATGAAGTCACTTGGCTTTCTATTGGCTGTAATATGGGAGAAGTTGTGGTTTCTAGTCTGATTATGAGGACTGGGGTTGGAGATGGTAGGGCCAGGGTTGGAGTGGATGTCTCCACTTAGGGCTAGTTTTGATATGCATGAGGTTATTAGTTTTCTCAGTTTTTGAATGTGTTTGTTTATAAGGGAAACTTTATGATTGTGTCTGTGGGTAATAGGTATGGTGGGAGGGTTACTATGTTAAGTTGTAGGGATGTTTTATGTTTGAGTAATATAGTTGGTAGAATATGTGGGGGGTGCATAGGGATGGTTCTTGAGTTGGTGGGAGGGGAGCTGAGTGAGGGTGAGACATGAGTGGTGGTGTGAGTAGTAGTACAGTGGTAGTGGTTGAGTGGGGGAATGATGGAGCTTTGGTAGGATGTAAGATATGGAAGGAGAGTGCATGCAGTGAGCATAGGCAAGGTATGCTTGTACATGTTAGTTGAGGAGGTGTGATAGTAAAGGGAATATGGAGGAGGTAGTGTTGGGTTAGAGCTGTGGTTGGCTATTGGAAAGATGGGAGGGGTTTGTGAGTGTAATAAAGGTGGGACCACTGGGGGCAGGAGGGAATAGGGGGCAGGGTGGGGAGCGAAGTGGGTAGAGACCCTGTTAGTTGCTCTTATGAGGGAGCTGGAAACAATCAGGTAACAGAGTTAACTGATAAATGAACATATGATAGTGACAAGGGTGGTTGTAGTTTTAAAAATGGTGCCTGCCACAGGTAATATTTATTAACTTTGGGATTGTCTTAAGGTAATAAACAGGGAAGGGGGAGGGGAGAACAAGGGTGTGAGCAGGCAGTTCTTTGTACTGCTGCTAATGCACCAAAGCAAAGACAAGTTTGTGTTTAAGAAACAATCACGATTGACCAAGGACTGCTCTGAAACTGTAAGTCATTTCTTAACCATTTCTTAGGTGGAAAAACAGGATAACCTTGTATCAGTAGACTACTGTGGTCTCAGTTTAAATTAACAAACACATAGTATTGATCAGTTATAGATACTATTTGCTAACAGAAGGGAATAAGAGAGAAAGTGGAAGATGAGTGTGTGTGTGTGTGGGGGGGGGTGCTGCTTACAAGCCAAAGCAGAGTGCTCTCCAGGGGAAAATGAATATTGGCTCAAACAGGTAGACACATACTCAAAGTTAACTGTAGCTGCTTGCAGACACTTCAGACCCGGACTGCGCTTTTCTTATAAGAATAATAAAGGTGGTACCGCAGTTGAATACTTAAGAGTGGTGTTAGGTCTAGAAAAGAAGAGTACAGAGAGGAGTAAGCACTTTTGAGATGGTAAAGATATATTATAAAGATTACAAAAAACAAACTGAGCAAATAGCTACTGTATGCAGGAAATATGTCTTGAGCCAACTACTAGTATATGCAGATACTGAGCAAATTGGAAAAACGTCTGTTAGAAGAAACCTCAGACAGTTATGCAGTCACAGATAAAAATATAGTGAGCAGCACTCTGTCGTGATTTTCTAATGTGATTCTATCCACCAGTAACAGCACAATTATATAGAAACAATTAGGCACCAGTATGAGCTGTCTACACACAACACAATTACATGAATAGCATTAGTGAACAAGGTGCAGCTATGCAAATAGACCATACTATTATACTAAAAACAACTTAGTGCAGACAAAATGCTAGCATGCCATAGTAACTTCCAATAATAAAGCATAAATCATATTAGATGTCTAACACAATTCAACATAAACATATACAGTTGCAAATTATTTATCTAAAGGCCCAGCACACTGTCCTTTTTGGAATTCCTAAGCTGTGATCCATATAGGTAATCCATCCCTGCACATTCATAACCCCAAGTCTTTTCAAAGAAGCATAGCAGGATCAGCCAGAGTTTTGTGCCAATACCATGAACCACCACCTCACACTCTCAGCTCTTCAGCTGAAGAGAAAAAAAATGCTACAATGCTCAGGTTTGACCACAAATGCAATATAGACTTTAAAAAGATGGTATTGCACTAAAGAAGACAATATTGGAATCTGGTGTTAATTGCACCCTCAACACTTTGCACCTGGGGCTGTTGCCCATCTTGCCCTGTCCTAGCTATGCTACATTCTTTTCACTGCATTCATCACACATGCTCTCAGGCAAGATGAATTAGCTAGGCAGGTAGGTGTCACAGTTAGAGTGGGGGATGTAGATTAGAGTTGCAGGTTTGAATTTCAGGTCTTCCAATCTGCTCACCTCCGTTCATAGGCCTGTGTGTGTAACAGTGCAAAATGTGTATGGCGATTCTCTCGTGTTTTTCAAAAGAAAAGTTTTTAGAACCTGATCTGAGCGATGTATATCCCTGCTGTTTGAGGACTACATCATTCATAGTTGCTGTTTTCTTTTTGCAGGCGGTGAGGACAGGACCCAAAATCATGCCATATGCATTGAGCAGGTGCACAGGCTTGAGGAGCAGCAAAGGGAGAGGTATGGTGCTTAATTTTTCTGTTTTGTTAAATAAAATGTGATCCTTGTTACAGTCCTGTATTTTTTTGCATTGCTGTGTATATTGCTTAGAATGCAGGAATACCCATCATGCATTAGCAAGGTAAGTGCAATAATCATGCTATAACTGTGCTTACAAGTCTGCTTGAAATACAGATACATTTAAATACATTTAAATATCATTTAGCAGCAAGCTATGTTTTCTGAAGATAGTTTTTGAAATGTAGGCCACAACCTAAATGACAGGGTTGTGTAACTGTCACATTCATAAATTCAAATGCCATGGAACAGCTAGTCACTGTTCCCACGAGAGGAGAAAATATACTAGATCTCATTGTCACAAACATGGGGACAAAATGCTCCACCTGGAAATCCACATCCGCCCCACCCCAAACAAAAAGACCATAGTGAAGAACTTCTCTAAAGCAAACTTCACACTACTCAAGACTGGTGTGGTATCCTTCAAGGCCCCTGAGTCAGAGGAAACCACAACCGAAGCCCTTAAAAATGCCTTCTATGAACCCCTCCGGGACTGCATGGACCAGGCAACCCCAAATAAAACCAAGACTCTTTCCACAAAGGGCAAGTCTGGTGGACCCCAGCCATTAACAAACTTTACAATAAGAGGAGAAAGCTATTAGAAGTCACTGATCATTATTAGTAAAAATTACGAGCACTCATAAAATCAACTAAGGCCAATTTTGAGAGAAAAATTGCCATGGATTCAAAGGACAATCATAAGGCCTTTTTCAGCTATGTTAGGAACCTGGGTGGAAACTCACAGATATGCTCAGAATTAGTCCAAATGATACAAAAATCACTGAACCCACAGACATTGCCAACATACTGGCAGACAGGTTCAGTGCAAACCCCTCTCCCCTAAAGGAGAGATAACTATCCCAGCGTAGCCTCGACATCTCAAAGGTGAAAGCTGCTCTCTAAAAGCTAAAACACAGCATCAATGGGACGGTGTCCCCGGCTGTGTGCTCTAAATGAGGAATTAAACCCGCACATAAGGCAGCTGTTTAATCTCAGCCTTACCACAGGATAAGGTGGGACCCTGGTAATTACCGCCCCATAAGCTTAACAAGTCTAGTCTGCAAAGCTATGGAGAGGATCATAATGGAGCTCATAAACAAAGATATAGGGACTTGCAGACATTGGACCCGACCCAGTGCTTTGTCAAGGGAAGATCATTTTTGAACTTGACTTCTTGAAATAGTCACCAAGGCCATTGATGAGGAAAGGCAGTCCATACAGCCTACCTTGACCTTATACCCGGTATTGTAGAAAAACCAGCTTAAATGTAAAGTCACAAGATGGGTTGCAAACAGGACAGAACCCACAGGGTTAGAGTTGCTGGCGTGTCAGACTCTGGTGTCCCACAGTATTGTTTGGCATCTACTTCTCAGAAGTACAGGCCAACATGGGAGGACTTTGGCTGACAAAGTTTGCAGATGACTGCAAACTGGGCTACTATGTGAAAGTGCATGACACACTGATATCCTTTGAGAGGGACTCACAGAAACTGATAGCTGGTGCCAGAGCCATGGCCTGAAAAACAAGGTAACCCCAAGCTACCATATAGGTGGCAATCCACTAAGCACAGAAGAGGTTATCAGGGACCTGGGGACCCAGGTTGACAGTGGCCTTTCTTTTGACACTCACATTGCTAAAGTGGTTAGAAAGACCTTCTACATTGCCCACCTGATCATGAAGGGATTCACATCCAGATCTAGTGAGGTCATTGTTCCCCTGTACTCTTCACTTATCAGACCAATGATCGAGTACAATGCCCCATTCGGGATGTATCTCACCCGACATCTGCAGCAATTGGACCTGCAGCAATTGGAGACCCAAAAGTTCCTCACCAAAAGGATAAGGGACTCCAAAATCTGTCATATGCTGCCAGATTGAAGAAACTCCAGCTCTATTCAGTCATACCGTCTGCTCAGAGGTGACATGTGCCTGACATACAAGGCCATGTCCAACCCGAATTAATGGACATGCTCCACCTCAAAAATCCAAATCCACCAAAACCACGGATATAAATAGGACGTGCTGGAGGGATAGATTTATCACTCAGAGACTCCTATGCTGTGGAATAAAATCCCGGTCCATGTGAGGCAGAGCACCGCTGACTCTGTTCAAGAGAAATCTAGACCTGTGGATGGGAGATCGGGAATCATCTCTGGGTCACTGCTGGACAGAGGCACAACAAACTAATGGGCACAGTATTTTTTCATATAAGGGCACAAACATTTGGGCTAGGCTTATAAATGCCTTAGGGCAGATAGCCTAGTATAAACCTATGAACCTATGAACCTATGAACAGATTTTGAGATGGATGCTTCACATACAAGTATGTAGTGTTTTGATTCCTGTTTATAATGTATGTGTTAGTATATTTGTATATGAGGCTGTGGTGTATAGCCTGCCTATTCACATATGGTGTCTACTTTGTTAGTGTTCACACTGTCATTGCCAGACTGTGTGGCCTAGCCTTCAGTTCAACTTTAGTGTTTCATCTGTTTTGTTGCAATGTATTTAGATCCTGTGTTTATTGATACTTGTGGACATAGACATTTCTTTGGACCATTTAATAATCAACATATGCTTGCCATGCTTAATGCTGAACGATAAAGAACTGATCAGGTCATGCCATGATTTCCACTGTTAAGCTTTGTTATGCATGCCATTGCATGGCCTTGTTTGAACACTGTGTGATGGATACATTCTCCCTGACATGTTCTGTTACTGGACATGTCCATAAGTATAGATAATGGAACATAGGAAAGGTATTGTGTGTATGAGGAGCCGCTCGCTAGCAGCAAATCTAATTGTGCTACTTGGTAATGTTTGTACCATTTCAACTTAATCTGTGTTTTAAATAAGAACGTCAGTGTAAGCTAATATACTTTCCGTCTCATATTTGTAGATGCAGAACTCACATGTGGACGGGATGTTAATTAATGTATCTTAGATTGCAGATTTGCACATCAGTTTAATTTTAAGGTCAGCTGTGATCTTTATGGGAATGTGTGGCATGATAGTCATTTGCTTTTCACTGTCATAGTTTTGAATACTGACATATCACATATGGTGGTAGACTGGATTATGGTTATAACATATTTTAAAGTTTCAGGAGGACTGTTTTCTGCCCGTTCATTGTGTAACAGTGTGTATGTTATACATACAGGTGGTATCAGGTATGCATATGTGATTTCTGTCCAGACAGACACCGATCAGATGTAGACAAGTGCATGCCATGCCATTGCCAGAGTTTGCAGATGACGATGACCATGACGATGACAAGGATGATGACAAGGAAGCTGGACCTGCACCTGCATGTACCATCATCTCTGCTGCATCCCAGAGGAGACGATGACAGGAATAACAGAGAGACGATTATCTGGAGCAGATCCGGGAGGTTGTGACCAATGTGTTTTGAACATAGATGGGGGGCATGATGGGGAATGTTTCCAGGACTTGGCATGGGCTATGTGTGACTCATTCCATGAAATAGCCAGAGAGATCATTTGTGATGTTCATCCCATCAGGGTGGCTCCTCAGGTCCATAAGTATTGTCTGTGTGCTACAATTTTGTAATGCTGCCAACATGCTGTTTGATATACAACTGATTGGACTGTATATGCACTGTTGTGCATGCATACCATGTAACTGCTATGTTTATGTGTTACATGTGCAAACATACAATGCAGATATCATCATGTGACATTTAATTATGTTTCAACGTGTGCATGACACATATTAACACATTACACTTTCCTTCCACATTCAGCTATCCATGCATTGTGGCAGTTAACCTGTAACTACATGTGTTTTAGGGAGAGAAATTAACAGACAACACAAGTTGTCCATAGTCCAGCACTACCTCAATGATATGGTTAAGATTTTTCTATTGCCATATCATGCATGTGCAACAGTAGGACATGTCAAGGCCCATGTGTTTTGGATGACAGTTGTTATGCTGTCTCACTGGCATGATGTCATATTGTGTGCCATGTGTTGGCAATGCTGATGCCATGTTGGGTCATATAAAGGTATGTCATACCTGTGGGCAGTCCTCTTTTTCTGACTGCATTGAATGCCAATTTAACATTCATGTATACACCAGTTTAAGGATAATTTATTCAGTAAAACTACAGTAGGACATGTTTGGTGTATGGTACATTTCCACATCAATTCCTTATTTACATAAACTCACACCTTACGCCAATATTTGTACACATTAACTTATGATTGTACAAGTCTCTTCACGTAGTCCGATCCATAATGAAACACCAGGGGGTCTGAATGAAGAGAGGGTAAAATCAGCAAGCAAAGGGGAGTAATGTTGCTGGAATTGAATTCATCCTCAAGTCTTGGTGAGTACCTTCACAAGGTGGACCCTGTTTTTACAAAATGTCATCAAGATGACACTGATATAATGACTGTATTTTATATAGCATATATCATGGACAGAAGTAGGTTACAAAATAAAAAAATCAGCTGGATGCACAAGTCCCAGGATAGAAAAGTGCCCAATCCTGTTAGGTACTCTGGTGCCAGGATTGGAAATATGACACTGTAGAATCCTCAAGACACGGAAACATTCCTACAGTGGGGTTAGACCAGGCTCAGGTTGAGGATGGCCTCCCTGTTGTAGAAGGAAATAGTAGTCCACTAAAAACAACACACCAAAAAAGATCCATAAAGATGATAGCGAGGACTAATGAGTCCTTCAAATTCATAGGGGATATTCCAGTGTGATTCTTTATCACTGTCATTCTTTTGTCTTGCCCTTAACCCATTAAGCTGTCTACTTAACCGAGTAGGCCATAGTTATAATTTGGCTCCAAGAAAAAAAACGAAGTATAAAGAGTTCTCCTCTTCTTTCTGTGGATGATTTAAAACTGTATAGTTCATCAGATGAAGAGCTGAAAGCACAACTGGAAGTAGTCAAAACTTTCACAGAAGATAAAAGAATGTAATTTGGTATTAATAAATGTGCAAAAGTAATATTTATAACAGGAAAGCTGTAGCACAAAGAAAATATCAGCCTGGGACAAGAATGTGATATAAAGGAACCCGAGCAGGAGGGAGTGTATAAATAATTTGGAATTGATGAAGGATCAACAATAAAACATTAACAAATGTGAATAAAACTCATCAAGGAACATTTCAGTAGACTAAAATTAATACTAAAACAGCCTTGACATCTAGGAATAAAATCCAAGCTACAAAAAAATTTGCTGTTCCTGTTCTAACTTAGAGTTTTGGGGTGATTGACTGGCCCCAAAAGTATTGGATCAGCTGGACAGGAAAATGAGTAAAATGCTTTGCACTTATCAAATGATATGTAAAAATCAGTGCATACCAAGATTATACATTCCTTGTTCTGAAGGAGATATGGGCCTCCTTGGTACTGATTACATATAAAGATCTGCAATCTTAGGACTGCATACATATCCACTGACCTCATCAGATCCAAACATAGTGAAAGTTTTGAAACACGAGGAGAACAATTCTAAGATGACTTTGTTGCTTAGTTTAGCAGAAGCATATCGGTATCAAGCGGGAAAGGAAACCAAACCAGAAGTAGACAAAAGTCGGGCAGAAATTGAATATGCCAAAAAAATCATAAAGAATGTAAGAAGGATCTGATGAGAAGGCAAGAAAAATGGAAAAGTCATAAATATAGTTGCAAGTACAGACAGCTCCTGGAACAACCTCATGACAATCAGGATCTGATGCAGGAATGGTTAAGGAGAGGTGAATTTAAATCAAAAGATGAAAGGTTAATATTAGCAGCCCAGGATAGTTGACTATGTACATGTTAATTTACAAATTCCACTGAGCATGTGGGAGAAACAGATAAATGCAGACTCTGTAAAATAGAACTGTAAACAGTTGCATATCTTGTTGCTGGGTGTGCTACACTAATGGCAAACGACCTGTATACTGAAAGGCATAATAATGTGGTAAGACTGTTGCACTGGGGGTTATGCAAACATTACAATACTGAAATAGTTGAGAAGCACTGGAAACATAAGCCACAAAGCATTGCAGAGAATGATGAAGTTTATATCACATCGGATCACACATTGTCAATGGTTCAAAAAATAGATGCAAGAAAACAAGATATAGTGGTCCATAAAAAGAAGACAAAAGTAGCATTGATCACCGAAACTGCTGCACCCAGTGATTACAGTGTTGTACATACAGAGAGACACAATGTAATAAAATATCAGGATTTTCAGGCAGAAATGAGGCCAAAGTGGAAGAAGGATACCCAGACAGTTCCGATAGTAGTAGGAGCAATGGGTCTTATAAAAAAGAATTTACAGTCTTATTTAGATATGCTACTGATACATGTAGGAATTGCAGAAGGAGTAAATTCTGGGCATGTTGCAGGTGCAGCGAAGAGCACTTTTCTCTAAAATGAAAGACTGAAACAATGCTAATTTCATGAACTTTAATCATACTTTGACTTAGGAATGGGGTCCATTCTCATCATGGTATTAGAAACCCAAAAGACTTGGAGAAATTAACTAGAACAAAACACCGTTGTACCTTTGACATATAAGCATTCACTGACTTATCAATGATGTGTTGTAATGATGCTCACATGACTGTCCTCTGTTCAGTAATGAGCAGGGTGTGGGACATTTACCTGTGGTTATTTATTCCATATTGACATGACAGTATACGTGATTGAAATTCTTAGCTTACTTACTTATGCCTGCTGATGTTTCTTGATTGCACATACGATCACAGGAGGCTACTTGGCTATTGACCCAGAGGTCATTTCAAGCCTAGCCATTTCACCCCAATGTAATACCATAGATACTCTTGTCAATACCCAGGACTGTATTTAATAATGACTGCCCATGTCCAGGAGGGTTTTGGGTGCTATCCCTAGTAAGAATTTATGGTGTCCCATTCACTCATCCAGGTTCCTTTTGAACAGTGTCATAGAGGTGCTCTGCTTCACATGAATTGGCAGCCTATTCCAAAGATGTGTCAGTCACTGGGAGACAAATCTGTCCCTCCAGCATGTCCTATTGAAGTCACAGGCCATATTTAGGTCCCTGGGACAGGTAGCTCTAGTCCCGTTTGATTTACAGATGTGCAGCAAATTCACTAGGTTTGGGTCAGAGATTGCTCTGTAAGCCAGGCATAAGTCTTCCCTAAGAAGTCTATACAATACTTAGTATAGTGACAGGGACTTTAATCGGTCTGAGTAAGATGTGCTGGAGTCCCTTGATTTTGTTAGTTAGAAACCTCTGAGGTCTCTCCAATTGCTTTATACAATATATGCAAAAAGGGGCATTATACTCATTTATGAACCTGATTAGTGGTGAGTATAGAGTGCTTATAACCTCCTTTGCTCCAGAGGTGATGCCTTTGCTAATCAAGTGTGCTAAGTAGAAAGTCTTCCTTACTACAGGAGACACATGGTGGCCAAAGTTAAGGTCATAGTCTACTTGTGATCCCAGATCTCTTACCACTTTGTAGGTACATAGGGTATTGCTGTTAATTTGATAGTGTGATGGGACATTGTTTTCACCAAAGAGAATGATGATGCATTTCTTTGCATTCAGTTTGAGACCGTGACTAAGACATCAGTCGTGGGTTTGCGTAAGACTGAAGTATACTGACATAATTTGGGGATTCAATAATTACACCTAGTTTGCAGTTGTCTGCAAACTTGGTCAGCGACAGCCCCTTAGTTTTGTCCTGAACTTCTGAGAAGCAAATACTAAACAGTAAGGGGCCTAGCACTGGCCCTTGTGGCACCCCGCTAGTGACAGGTCTGCTGGTGGATGTGGAGTCACCCAGTTAGACAGAGTATGAGTGGTTTGTGAGCCAGCTGGCAACTCATCTTACAGCTAAGGGGTTTACATTCAGTTTGCTAAGTTTATCAGTAATGCCTGAGTGCGGGATTGTGTCAAGGGCCCTTGCCAAGTTAAGGTATGCTGTGTGCACAGATTTGCCCTCATAGATGGCCCTTGTCACATTTTCAAAGAAATCCACAAAGTTTAATAGGCAGGATCTGCCCTTGATGAAGCCGAATTGGGTTGGATCCAGGGTTTGGAGGCTGCCTATGTCTATTTATGAAGTCCATGATGATACGTTGCATGACATTACAGATGAGGCTAGTCAGACTTATAGGTCTATAATTCCCTGGTTCTGTTGCTAAGCCACATTTGTGGAGTTGAATAACTGTTGCTGTTCTTCATTCTGCAGGGACAAAGCCAGTGATTAGGCTGTGATTGAATAGGATACTTAATGGTGATGCTAGCATCAGTGTTTCAGTTTGTTTAGAAGACAGCCTGGGATGCTGTCTTGTCCCATAGAGGCTGCATTTTTGCCTTAGACAAGGCTTTAATGACCTGCTCTTCAGATATGTAAGGTGTGTGTGTGTGGGGGGGGAGTTGGGGTCAAGGTTTGTGATAAGTTTGAGAGGATAAGGAGTGAAATATTTGCCAAATCTGTCCACCAGGAGGCTTGCTATCTCTGTGGAATCAGTATGTGTGATAGTGTTAGTTACTAGTTTGGCACATACTTTGGTCCTACCTTTTAAGCTACGTACGTAGCTGTAAAAGGCCTTATGATTATCCTTGGCGGTGATTACTAATTTTTTTTCAGTTACTCTTCGAGGATTTGACATGTTTTCTTATTTGCCTGTTGAGGCTGAGGAGGGTGCTTTTCCATTGTTGAGGCCTCGCTTAATTTTCTTAGACATCTGCTTTTTGCATTTGTTGCAAAGTTTGTTGATGCTGGATATTCACCAAGGTGGCTTGTTTTTACTTGGAGCTCGGGCTTTGATTCTCTCTGGAACAGCTGTCTGTACACTTATACAAGTGATTGTAGAAGGCTTTAGCGTAAGCTTTGGTGTAGTTACCACTACCAGCTAGGGGTGTGGCTTGGAATGCATTTATACCTTCCCCTGGGAGGGTATAGTTTGCTTTGGTGAAGTTTTTAAGTCTGACTTCGCCCTTTGTGAGTTCTGGTGTTAGTGCCAGTTTGAATGTGACTGATTTGAGGTTAGACTTAACTAAATGTGGGTCCAGCAGTTGTGGTTGTACTGGTACATCTGTTTGTCATGTTAGTGAGGACCAGATATAGTATGTTTGTTCCTCTTGTTGGGGTTTGAACAATTTGTTCCAGGGCATTTGAGTTAACAAAGTCAAGGAACTTTTGAGCTAGTGATTTAGGGCTAGGATAGGTTTCCCAATTGATGGTGGGATAATTGAAATCCCCCATGACCAGTTTGGCAATATTTGGATTGACTCCAGTTTGGTCAAGTAGCCCTCATGTGCATCATGATCCATGGAGGGGGATCTATAACTAGCTATGACTTGAACGTGGGTCTTACCCACAGTAATCTGAGCAAGGAGGAACTCCATGAATTTGTCCAGTTTAACACGTTGGGAGGTGAATTTATCTCTAATATAAATAGAAACACTGCCTCCTTTGGTTCTCACATGTTTGTTTGGCGGTCTGAATGTGTGGAAGGCATTGTAGTCTTGCAAGGCCAGGGTACTCTGTGAGACCTTGAACCAAGTTTCTGTGACTGCACAGGCATCTACATCCTCCAGTGATAGAAGTGCTTCCAGGGTGTGCAATTTTTGGTTTAAGCTCCTGCATTTAGCAACATAACCCTTATTTTGTTATGGCTGTCAATTATCATGTCGGCAATTTTGTTTTTGAGACCTTGCCTAAAAAAGGCACTATGGGGGAGGCAAGAGCCTTTGCCAGCAGCCAAAAGCCTAGTGGTGCCAGGTGCAAACTGCTCCTGGCAAAGCAGCTAGGTTTGTAGACCATTTCATCCCAGACTGACAGAAACTGGATCCCATTTGAATGATGAGAAGAGAACCAAGTTAAGGAGGAGGTATCCAAAGCTAGGGATTTTAATATGTGTAGTAGAAGTGTGTGGTTGACCATGTCGAAGGCCTTTGACAGGTCTAGGAAAAGAGAAGAGGTTAGTTTGTTGTTGTTACGATTGCAGTTGATGGTGTTGGTAAAGGAAAGTAGAGCAGTGGTAGTACTATGTGAGGGTCTAAATCCATGTTGAGTAATTGCTAGTAGGTTGTTTTGAAGGAGATGGTTAAGTAGTTGTTTGTGTATGCATTTTTCCATGATTTTAGCTAGTGCAGATAGTAGTGCTATAGAAAGTTTGAAAGGTCTGTGGATTTGCCTCCTTTGTGTAGGGTATGATATGAGATATTTTCCAGAGTGCTGGAAAAGTACTTTCTTTTATGGATCTGTTTATGAGGATGGAAACAGGGTAGGCGATAACTTTGGCTGCTACTTGAAGAAATTCAGCAGGAAGGTTATCAGCTGAGGGGGTAGTAGGTTTAAGTTTTTGTAAAAGAGATTGTATGTAGGAGGTAGGTATGGGTTGAAGTTGCAAGGGCGGAAGGCAGTTGTTGCTGTTATTTAAGAGCAGTTGGGAAGAATCAGGGGTTAAGTGGTTAGCTAGATTTTGTATGGAAGTAGTAAAGAAGGTGTTGAAGTTATTGGCTATTAAGGAGGGGTTGTCAGGATCTAAGTTTTGTGGGTTTGGTGTAACTACTTTGCCTGGGCTAAGTAGATTATTGATAGTAGACCAAAACTTTTTTGGTTCTTTTTTGGTTGATTGTTGTAGTTCAAGGTAATAATTTTTTTTATCTGAAAGTATAGCTTTTTTGGTATTATTTCTGAGTTCTTTGAAGATTTGGTGATCGTTTGGATTTCTGGAGGACCGCCATTTTTTCCACGATTTATTTCTAAGTATAATTTTTTGTTTGGTATTAGAAGTTAGCCAGGGTGCTATTTTGGTCTTTGTTCTAATGATAATGTTTTGGGGCATGTTGATTCAGGATGGCCAGGAATGCTGAGTTGAAGTGTTCAACAGCATTGTTGAGTGAGAGATGTTTGAGAGGGGTCCAGTTGTATTGTGACAGTTCTGTTAGGAATCTTTCAGGATTAAAGTGTTTTTTTGAATATATTGTTTTATGTGAGGTAGGTAAGTTTAGCTTAGTTTTGGCCCTAATGACATAAGTAAGAGAGTGATCGCTAAGATCATCTGGAAGGATGCCAGTTTGGTAGTTTTGTAGGAGAAAGTTTGTAAGAATCCAATCTAAGGTGGTTTCTTTTTTGCTTTTATTATTTATTCTAGTTGGACTATCAATTAGTTGTTTGAAACCAAAAAGATTTATGTGGGAGGTGGGGTTAGCATTGCTACAAGAATTCCAGTCGATGTTAAAGTCCCCAAGAAATAGTGTTTCTTGAGGGAGGTTTATTGAGAGGTGTTCAAGAAGTTGTTCTAAGGTGGGGATATTATTTCCAGGGGGGAGGTATGCACAGATGATGTTTATAGATTTAGTGTTATTAATCTGAATTTTGGAACCAATTATTTCTGCATTATTGTTTTGGTTAAGGGTAAGGTCCAGAAGAGTAAGCTTTAGTTGTGTTTTATATAGAATAGCTACTCCACCTCCTTTTCTGGAGGTACGATCAAGTCTCAGAATGCTATATCCAGGTGGGGTAATTTCTGAGAAGCAAATACTAAACAGTTAGGGGCCTAGCACTGGCCCTTGTGGCACCCCGCTAGTGACAGGTCTGCTGGTGGATGTGGAGTCACCCAGTTAAACAGAGTATGAGTGGTTTGTGAGCCAGCTGGCAACTCATCTTACAGCTAAGGGGTTTACATTCAGTTTGCTAAGTTTATCAGTAATGCCTGAGTGCGGGATTGTGTCAAGGGCCCTTGCCAAGTTGAGGTATGCTGTGTGCACAGATTTGCCCTCATAGATGGCCCTTGTCACATTTTCAAAGAAATCCACAAAGTTTAATAGGCAGGATCTGCCCTTGATGAAGCCGAATTGGGTTGGATCCAGGGTTTGGAGGCTGCCTATGTCTATTTATGAAGTCCATGATGATACGTTGCATGACATTACAGATGAGGCTAGTCAGACTTATAGGTCTATAATTCCCTGGTTCTGTTGCTAAGCCACCTTTGTGGAGTCGAATAACTGTTGCTGTTCTCCATTCTGCAGGGACAAAGCCAGTGATTAGGCTGTGATTGAATAGGATACTTAATGGTGATGCTAGCATCAGTGTTTCAGTTTGTTTAGAAGACAGCCTGGGATGCTGTCTTGTCCCATAGAGGCTGCATTTTTGCCTTAAACAAGGCTTTAATGACCTGCTCTTCAGATATGTAAGGTGTGTGTGTGTGGGGGGGGAGTTGGGGTCAAGGTTTGTGATAAGTTTGGAGAGGATAAGGGAGTGAAATATTTGCCAAATCTGTCCACCAGGAGGCTTGCTATCTCTGTGGAATCAGTATGTGTGATAGCGTTAGTTACTAGTTTGGCACATACTTTGGTCCTACCTTTTAAGCTACGTACGTAGCTGTAAAAGGCCTTATGATTATCCTTGGCGGTGATTACTAATTTTTTTTCAGTTACTCTTCGAGGATTTGACATGTTTTCTTATTTGCCTGTTGAGGCTGAGGAGGGTGCTTTTCCATTGTTGAGGCCTCGCCTTAATTTTCTTAGACATCTGCTTTTTGCATTTGTTGCAAAGTTTGTTGATGCTGGATATTCACCAAGGTGGCTTGTTTTTACTTGGAGCTCGGGCTTTGATTCTCTCTGGAACAGCTGTCTGTACACTTATACAAGTGATTGTAGAAGGCTTTAGTGTAAGCTTTGGTGTAGTTACCACTACCAGCTAGGGGTGTGGCTTGGAATGCATTTATACCTTCCCCTGGGAGGGTATAGTTTGCTTTGGTGAAGTTTTTAAGTCTGACTTCGCCCTTTGTGAGTTCTGGTGTTAGTGCCAGTTTGAATGTGACTGATTTGAGGTTAGACTTAACTAAATGTGGGTCCAGCAGTTGTGGTTGTACTGGTACATCTGTTTGCCATGTTAGTGAGGACCAGATATAGTATGTTTGTTCCTCTTGTTGGGGTTTGAACAATTTGTTCCAGGGCATTTGAGTTAACAAAGTCAAGGAACTTTTGAGCTAGTGATTTAGGGCTAGGATAGGTTTCCCAATTGATGGTGGGATAATTGAAATCCCCCATGACCAGTTTGGCAATATTTGGATTGACTCCAGTTTGGTCAAGTAGCCCTCATGTGCATCATGATCCATGGAGGGGGATCTATAACTAGCTATGACTTGAACGTGGGTCTTACCCACAGTAATCTGAACAAGGAGGAACTCTATGAATTTGTCCAGTTTAACACGTTGGGAGGTGAATTTATCTCTAATATAAATAGAAACACTGCCTCCTTTGGTTCTCACATGTTCGTTTGGCGGTCTGAATGTGTGGAAGGCATTGTAGTCTTGCAAGGCCAGGGTACTCTGTGAGACCTTGAACCAAGTTTCTGTGACTGCACAGACATCTACATCCTCCAGTGATAGAAGTGCTTCCAGGGTGTGCAATTTTTGGTTTAAGCTCCTGCATTTAGCAACATAACCCTTATTTTGTTATGGCTGTCAATTGTCATGTCGGCAATTTTGTTTTTGAGACCTTGCCTAAAAAAGGCACTATGGGGGAGGCAAGAGCCTTTGCCAGCAGCCAAAAGCCTAGTGGTGCCAGGTGCAAACTGCTCCTGGCAAAGCAGCTAGGTTTGTAGACCATTTCATCCCAGACTGACAAAAACTGGATCCCATTTGAATGACACCTAAAACTAAGCCAATTATTGAAACTATAAATATGAGATGTTTCCTGGTATGTCTTTAAATTTTATTCATTGCCATCAATTATGTATGTAAATTAATTGTGATTGAATAGTACTTAAACAGGTGTATGGATGGTGAAGTTGTTTCCAGAATTATACAATTATTGAAATCAATTGTTTTTTGTTTATACTGTGGCATCATTCTAGATGAGGTTAATAAGCTGCTCAAAGCTAGGGACCTACCTACCTGAGACACATAATTGGAGAGCTTAATCGTGTCCAGTGAGGTACGTCTCAGGTCATGCACTCCAACATGAGCTATGACAGAGTCATAATGATACTTGCTGCTGAGAGACCTGAGTACATGTATGATCTGATGAATCATGGTACCGGACAGGCAGCTGACCATGACTTTCTCCTTATCTAACCTGGTGAGTATGACATCCATGTGTCTCACTATGGAGTCTCCAATGACAAGAAAATTTTTTTTTGAGTGTTATGCGTTGAGGGCTTGGTAAGTGAGATACTGGTGTTGCTATGTGTCTTGGGTGATGTGGGAACTGTGTTTGTTGTAGCAGTTTTTTTTGGAGGTGTCTGGTGTTTTGGTAAGTTTTTTGAGATAACCTTTACATATGTTGATTTATGTGTTGGATGTGTACTATGTGTATGAGTAGTGGTATTATGTGTATGAGTTGTGGTGGGTGAGTTGACATCTTCAGTGTTACTGTTTTGAGTGCAAGAGAGCAGGGATTCAAGATTCTTGGTGCAGCTACATCTCTCGCACTCTGTACTAGAGTGAGTTACTAGTAGAGGGTTGTCAGTGTATATGATGCAGTTGTTACATTTCCTCAGGAGACCCAAGTCAACAAGACTGGCAGGAGAAACAAGGGTAGTCCAACTATCCATAATGCTAGATTTGAAGAGCTATTATCACAAAGGGGGTGCTTTCAGAACTGATTTAGGAGGTGCTCTGTAGATGGATATTTCTGACAGGGTTTTTGGCTGGTGGTTTAATAGGTCATAGCTCACTAGCAATACTTCTTAGACCAGAGATTTACTAAAGATGAGGATTACACTAATGTACTACAGCTGTATCTAAGGGAAACATTATCGAAATTATCTGTACAACTATGGTGCACAATTGCGCTGCAGTGTCCTGTGCTGCACAACATGCAAACAAGCAGAAACCTGCTCAAACATGGGGCTTAAATACCAGAAGTTAAAAACTTAAAAAAACTTTTAAAGAACACAAAAGAACCAATGAGGGTGCTTACCCCAAGCCCTAGGCCATTCACTCTTCACCAGACAGGTTCCAATCAGCACACTTCTCCCAAAAGGGTGCAGAAAGGCCCCTTCAAATCAAAGATGGCTTGGAAATGTGCTCAAAATACAATAGCCACTACAAACGGACCCAGATGCAGCAAACCTGTATCTGGAATATGCTACGGCTTCTAGCTACGCTAATTTAGGTGGGAAGCACTAAATAAAATGTTTTAAACAGTAGTGAAACACTAAAAATGTTTTAAACAATAAAAAAATAGCAAGAAGACACTAAATAATGCTTTAGACAGCAAATAAATCAGTTATCTAAAACACTGTTGGAAGGAAAACAGAATAAACAAATTATTGTGTATGTGTGATTTATACATTTCCATTTTTGGTGGATATAAGCAATGCAGTCTTCCCGTGTGACATACATTTGCCATTTGCTTAAATGTATTTAGGTTGGCTTCAACAGCACCCCCTGTGGTGTACACAGGTATTTGCAATGTGTAATCTTACCTTGTTGTCCTGCTTTATCATTGTCTTCCTTGATGTGGGCCCAGGATGTCCACCTCCCTTAAACCTTTGTAGGTATGTAATATATATTTGTGGATATGTTTGCCTTTGTTGCAGTTATGGTCTATTGTCATGTATTACTTTGTTTATAAGGTCAACATGTGCCAAATCTATGACCATTATACAGATGCAGGACACATGCATGCAAGTTGCTGGCTGCTGCTTGCAATGCACCCTTTTTGTCATTATATTTGTATGTTAACCAGTGTATGTTGCTGAATTCATGTGCACAACCTGATATTTTGTGTTGAGCTGTAGTATTAGGTTTGTGAACATATTCTTAAATGTCATTGGTATGTGTATGTGTATTGACCTTACTTTCATGTACATCCCATTTAGGGCCCTGACAGTCATACATATATGCCTACACTTGTGTGTTGCCTTGAAATTGCATATGTGTGTTACACATATGCATTCCATCACATGTTTGTTTGGATTATGTACACCTAGTTGTGTATGTAGCAGCCAGTTTGGTGTTTTGATGCAATAGTGCTGTTTGGCACTCTGCTTGATTGTTTGCCTTTTGCATTCATGATCAGAGGTTCTGTTCTGTCCTCTGCTGGAATTATCTAGCATTCCTATATCAGCATTTGCTCATCTGTGATGTGGTTTGGCTTACACGTGCACTGCTGACAGACTACTTGGATATGTGTTTATCTAATGTATACTGTGATCTTCATTTGTTATCCTACAACACACATCTAACATTGTTTATACACATCCAGGTATGACTGCCACACAGTTTGCAACATGTCATAAGGTGATATTGCATAGGTAGTTATGTTTTTTATGCAATTCACTATGGCTGGTATGCATCCCCACCCTGTTTGACAACTTTCCATTGCCAGTGTTATGCAGTGTGCTGTTGTGTAACTTACCCGTCCTTACTGTTGTTTTCCAACCTTTGTCTGTCTTGTGTCGTGCTATTCATTCTATAGGTATACCTGCTGTGAGGACCTTCTCTTCTCCTTTCCCCATCTTTAGCTTTCCTTCTCTTCTTAAAAAATGGGGCATATTCACACCAAAAAAAAACACCCATCCCCCTCTGACTTTCCCCTCAGATTTTCCTATTCCAACCTACTTCTTGTGTGTCATTCTTCTTCACCCGTACCCCACTTCTGCTTTTCTATCTCTCAATTCCCTTGGGTGTATGCATTACCTGTGCTCCCCACATATACTCCGCACACATTATTAGTTATTGTTAGCTGTGGTTATGTGATCATGATTGCCCTTCACCTTTATTAATTTTTGTATTTGAAAATTTACGGATTCCATCAGAATCCTAAGTGTAGATAGCATATTTTAATAATTATTTATTTATTTATTTATTTATTTATTTATTTATTTATTTATTGCAGTTGGTTTACCAGGATAGTCCACTGGGCCATTGAAGAACCCGTTTTCAATGGAGTCCTGGGGAGAAAAGCTCCAAAAAAGAAAATAAATGTACATTACAGTAAATATATAGGTACATACTATAAAAGAACATAAGCAAAACATAAATGTACTTAACATTTGACAGTGACAATCTTGGTACAGGCTAATGAAGGAATAAAAGCAAAACATAAATGCATTTTAATGAACAAACATAGTAGATGAATAGAGTAGAATGCTAGTACAGGGAAAGGTAGAGTTGGTTATGTGGGGTGGGTACAAGAGCATTCCCATTGAGATGCTAGGTGTAAGAAAAGTGACTTCTTGAAGGCAGAGTGGTTGGAGGTAGTGCGGATGTTTGGTGGTAGGGAGTTCCAGAGGCAAGCAAGGCTGAAGGAAAGGAGGTTTTTGCCTGGGGGATGATTTGGTTTGTGGACCTCTAGTAGATTTTGATTATTAGACCTTAGAACTCTATTTGGATGGTGCATTTTAAAGGCAGAGGAGAGGGAGGGACAGTTGGAGGGGTTTAGAATAAGCTTGTGGGCTAGATTTAGTTGAGTATAAGCAAGATAGTTGGGAAGTTCTAACCATTTTAGTTTATGGAGGGAGAGACAGTGGTGAGTGGAAGACTTATGGGTGGTAGCGAATCTAGCAATTTTGTTATAGCAAGAGGTGAGCTGTTTTTAAGGAGCACTGAAGATTAGTAAGTAGTGGGGCACCATAGAGGAGGGAGGGAATGAGGAAGGAAGTAGCTAGAGTGATTTTAGTGGTAGGTGTGAGGTAGGCATTTTGTCTATATAGCATGCCAAGTTTTTGATGTGTTTTTTTGATGTTCTTTTGTAGGTGGGAATTAAATTTGAGTTGGTTGTCAATGTGGACCCCAAGAAGTTTGGTCTCTGACACTATTTCAAGAGGAGAGTTATTTTGACTGGTAACTAAGAGTGAGTTTATGTTGGGGAGGGAGTTTGGAGGAGTAAATAACATTAATTTGGTCTTGGTGGCATTGAGAGCTAGATGATTGCAAAGCATCCATTGCTCTGTGGAAGAGAAGGCGTCTTGAGTAAGTTTTTGTAGGGTGGAGATAGAAGAGGCAGAGCAGATGATAGTAGAATCATCTGCATATTGGATAATGCTAGAGAAAGGGATAGATTTGTGGAAGTCATTGATAAAGATGTTGAAGAGAAGAGGGCCCAATATGGAGCCTTGTGGGACTCGGTAGGGGTGCTTAGGAAGGAGGAAGTTGCTTTTTTCCATTTTACAGCTTGATTTCTGTTGGATAGATAGCTAGAGAACCAGTTCAGAGAGGAGGAGGATAGGTAGAGTTTGGAGAGTTTAGTTAAGAGCAGGTTGTGAGAGATAGTATTGAAGGCTTTGGAAAGATCAAGGAGTAAGGTGGAAACAATTTGTCCAGAGTCTCGGGCTTTATTTACTATTTCAAGGAAAGAGAGAAGGGCAGTCATGGTGCTATGATTAGGTATGAAGCCATGCTGCGTGGGGGTTATAAGGTTGTTGTCTAGGAGATGAGGAAGGAGTTGGATTTGCACACATTTTTCAAGGATTTTTGAAATGGGGGACAGGATGGCTATGGGTCTAATTGGTTGTGTTATTATTGTTACCTCCTTTGTGTAATGGTATAATAAAGGCTTGTTTCCAAATTTGGGGAACTGTGCCTTCTAGTAGTGAGCGGTTAATTAGGATGCTAATTGGGTAGGCCAGACTTTCGGCAGCAATGTTAAGAAAGTAAGAAGGGATATTATCAGGAGCATTGGTACATGGTTTCAGTTTCTGGAGGAGTTTCTTAATAGTAGTAGTAGGAATGGGATTTAAAGTGAAGATAGTGCATTCGGGTGGTGTTGAATTTTGGGGTGGTATGGGTGAGGATAGAATTTGTGTGGAAGAGGAATTGGTGGATTGGGAGTAGGGAGTTGATGTAGAGATTGTGGGGGTGAGTGATGGGGTATTAGAAGATGGGGAGGAGGTAGAGAATGAAGAGGTTAGTTTTGAAATAGAGTCAATAAAGAAGGAATTAAATTGGGTGGCTAAATCTAGTTCTGGAGCATTTGGATCTGGGGTAGGAGTATCTGGTTTGCTGGGGTGGAGGAGAGTGGAGATTCCTTTCCAGAATTTTTGAGGGTTGTTTTTGTTTTGGTTTTGGAGTGTAGAGAAATAGTTTTGTCGATCAAAAGAGATAAGTTTCTTAGCTTTATTGCGGTGCAGTTTGTATTCGTTGAGGAGTGGGGGTTGTGTTATGTTTTTGGTAGCGTGCCCATACTTTGTCTCTTTGTCTCATGAAGGATAGAGTAGTTTTAGATAGCCAACGGGCTGATTTGGTTTTTATTCTCTTAGTCCGTAGGGGAGCTTGGGAGTCAAGTCATTTTAAGAATGTAGAGTTGAAGTATGAGACTGCGTTGTCTAGAGGTAATGTTTTAGACAAGTCCAGTTAACTGCATTTAGTGAGTTTGAAAAGGTTATTGGGTTGAAGTTTTTTTGGTTGCGGATAGTAATGATGTTGTGGGTCCGTTGAAGGATAGTTGGAAGTCGGTGGGTAAAGGTGGGTAAGTGGTCACCTAGTGGGTCGGGAAGGGTGCCACTTTTGGTAAAATAGTGGGGATGGGAGACTAGGATCCAGTCCAGTATACTCCCATTAGAGGGGTTTTTGGCTGGGTGAGTAGACAAGTTGATCAGTTGTGAGAAATGGTAGAGGTTGATATTAGTGTTGTTTGAAGGAGCTTGGATAAGGGTCCAGTTAATGTTTACGTCTCCTAGGATTATGGTTTCTTTGCTAATGTTACTGGATAGCCAAGAAAGGATAAGTTCAAGTGTAGAGATATTGTCACCTGGAGGGATATAGAGGGAGGCTATACATATTTGTTTGTGGTTATTGATTTGTAATATAGTAAGGAGAAGTTCAGCGTTGTTGAAGTGTGGGATAGGTTTGTTGTAGGGAGAAACTACTAGGGAGGAGGAATATATAAGGGCTACTCCTCCGCCTTTTTTGAGAGGTCTGTCTTTTCTTATGATGGAGTAGTTTGGGGGAACTACTTCAGAGTCCTTAATATGTGGTTTCAACCAGGTTTCAGAAATAGTCAAGATGTCAGGTTTGTTGTGTATAAGCCAAGCATGAAGGTTGGGGACTTTGTTAACGATACTTTGTGAGTTTAAGGAGGTGAATAGTAAGGATTTAGTTGTGCTGGTTATAGTGGCAGGGCCTGGGTTGGGATGGATGTCACCTGATAAGAGAGTACTGATCAGGTGTTGTATGTAATAGTTTAGGTTAATAGACAGCAGGGTTGTGAGATTGGGGTTTATTGTGAAATGTAGGGATTTGCTAGTGCCTATAGGAATTGAGATTGTGTGATGGGGGATAAGTTTGAATCGAAAAAGAAGTAGGTTGTCTGAGTGATAAAGATAGGAGGAAATGGGAGAGTATGATTGTAGTGGAGGTGAATTGTGGTGGTTAGTTATATGAAAGGAATGGGAGTTGAAGCAAATAGTAGGCTGGGAGAGATGGTGTAAGTAAGATAAGGAGAGGAGAAGTAATAGTGAAGGGAAGATGGAGGAGTATTTAGAGAGCATGTTGTGAAAAGTAACAGTAGCACAGTGATAGAATATTGATGTTGGTGTAAGGGAGATAGTGTTATATAGAGAGAGTGTATGATATATTAGAAGTGAAGGAGAGTAGTATTAGATATAGAGGGTGTGGTCTAGAAGAGGGAATGGAGTAGGATTGGTTAATTAGATGAGAATGGGGAGGAGAAAGAAAGTTAGTTTTGGCGGGAAAGAGGGAAGGTGTGTTTAGAGAACTGAGTACTGATTGGAGTAGAATGGAAGTGGGAGTGGATTGTTGGAGGGATAAATGTAGAGGTGCTGGGGGTGGGTGAGATTTGGGGGCAGGGTAGGGGAGCGGATTGAGCCCGCAGGGCGAACGGAGCGGGTTCAGCCCAAGAGCAGAAGAGGAGCGAGAGACTATCAGAGAAGCAATATGAGTGAAGTGTAAGTAGTAGAAGGTGAGGTGGAGTGGGTCTGGACAAAGTATAAGGAGTGGGCTAAAGGTATGGAAGAGGGAGTAGTTAGGGTCAGATTCTGTTCTGGCACAAGGAGAGTTGTGAGTTAAGCCCTAAGCTCAGAAAGAATGGAGAAGGGGTGTTCACTAGTGGACTATGCAGGAATACAAAGGCTCACCAGTGTAATACTTGGGGTAATGGGATGGAAGGAGAAGTGAGCAATTTTAGCAAAGAGCAGTGAGAGGTATGGAAGATGGAGGAGTATAGTAGAGTGGGTTTGGCTGCTGGCAATCCTGACAGGGAGTATACTGCTACTGCTAGGAGAGCAAGAGTACAGTAGTACTAGCTTAGCAGATGTACATACTTTATGTTCTTATAGAGTCTCATGGGTATACTTTGTCCTCGAAGGGAGCTGAAGCAGCAGAGAGTATTTCCTTGGCAATAGGGAGTATGGCCCTAGTTAGGTCCAAATATCCACCCAGGCAAGAACACAGGGGGAAAAGATTCAGGGCAAAAAAGCTGGAGGAGAGAAAAGATGGAGAACAAAACACAGTTAGTAACATTTAAAATGCACTTTATCTACTATAACTGTATCTACTACTATAGCTATGTAAGGAGGAGGCTACTAAGTGTATGTTACACTAGTGTGTATGTACAGTCTACATAGAAGGCTAGTGTGTTTGTACAATCCACATAGAAGGCAGTAGAAACATTTAAATGAGGCTAGTGGCGCTAGATAAGGCATGAGCATATATTACATATTCTAGTAGAGCTAGTAATGTAAGTAGAGCAAGGTCTAAATAGACAATATCTCACAGCAGCGTTCTACAGAGCACGTGTAGGGAAGCACATTGCTTTGTATAAATACGTCGCCAGTAGAATTAAAAGTGTCACATGCAGTATCACACACTAAGAAAGCACTATCTGGATTCCCTGTATCATAATGTAAAGAATTAGAGAATTATCTATATAGCTATCAACAACTTGGTGAATACATCCAATAGCTTAATCCATACAGCCTTCAAACAATTATGTAAAGCAGGCACAATGATAGCGCTTAATCTGGGAAAGCAGTTGTTAGCGAAAGACATTTACAATAACGGACTTATGGAGACATTCCATAGTTGTCTGTAAACTTAATGGTGAGATTCTGTTATAGATATGTATTTATGAATGTCAGGCTGCTTAGATTATGAGATTCTTTCCATAACATTGACAGTGATTTTTTCATTACTTATGGAGTACCTGCAAGTGATATACAGTGCTCAAATAATCCACAAAAGGCCAAGAAGTACCTGGAACTGGAACAGAAATCCAAGCAAAGAACAAACAAATGACCAGGAAGCCAAAGACCAAAGCAAATGAATTCAACAATGGTAGAAACCACTCCAGTTCACAGTTGTTGTAGCAAGAAACAATCCTTTACTGGTAAAAACCACTGCAATTCATGGTTAAGTGCTTTCATCTAAAACTAGACTTCTTCAGAAACCAATAACGGATTGTTCTTTGTACAGCTGTGAACTGGAGTGGTTTCTGCCATTGTCGGATTCATTTGCTGTGGTGTTTGGCTTCCTGGTCAGTTGTTTGTTAGTGTTCCAATAATACTTAGATGCTAAAATGCTCCATTCTGCACCAAGATATTCTGAGTTCACTGTGGAATATTTACATATTACATTGTTAACTGCAACTTTGCGTCAATATTGGTGTAATGCACTGGATTCTGTGAAATTTACAGAATCCAGTTCCCTGACTTTTCATACTTAGCTAGCACAGTAATTAACGCCTGCCTTGGGACTGGACTGACTTTTTTCCTCAAATAGCTTTATAATGTTGCTCAATTTATAAGAGGTTGCTACTTCTCACTCTTATTTGAGGGTTGCATTATTCTGACTTCTGTCAGCAAAGTATTAACAGTGATATGCAGTTACTGCCAGAAGATGCTTTCAGATGTTTTAGGCAGCAGACCTTACTGCTAAAAATTCCTGCAGCAAAGGCTAAACCTGGCAATTGCTTTTATTATAATGTTACCACATCTGATGCTGTACAGAATAAACTGTCAGCAGAGGGAATTGAATTCTTTGGCTCTCTTCATGAAGTATTACTTTGAATTCTTCACCACAATAAGGAGCTTGCCACTGTCAAAGGCTCATGTCTACTTAACTAAAGGTATCTTTGCATGTTTTACAGACTAATTAGTTTTTATTTTGCAAATTCTGGTTTGGAAAGCTGCCTTGTCTGGAATACATTTACTATACTATCTACACCAATTATATATATCTCTAAACTGTTTTTCTCCTGCAATTTAGCCCTTGCAATAACCTTTGCAGGTGTGTATATAACAATGTTCAACTATGGGATTTTTTAAAAAATAATGCAATCGTGGAGCTTCACTTCAGGCTGTAATTCTGCAGTGTTTACAGTTGCTAATTAGAGCCCTTTTTTTTCCTGATTAAATTATCCTTATATTCAGTAAAATAAAATTGTTTGGTTGTATTCAACTATTTAGCATTACACCGTGGACCACAGGAAACTTACAGGCTAAGCATTATTACTAGAACTGAAGTATTCAAGCATTCATTGCATGTTCTGTTTTAGCTTTAATATGTTTGGACAGAAAATCTCCTCCAATACTGAACAGGATAAATCAGGCGTTAAAGAATGAAGGAATAGCAGAAAATTGTATACGCCTTTTCAGGAATGAACATGCTTATGCCATATTTTGAAGGGAAAGGGTAGTTTCTAGTTAGGTAGCAGGCAACACCCATGTCTTATGCTTCAGTGCTTGTCACATCTTGTGCATGGACCTAATAAAAGGACATAATGAATTTACTTTGAGACCACTACAATGAAAACACCACAAAATGCGAATAACATGATATACCAATAGGTAGTACAGAAAAGATCTGCAGTGTTTAAAAGTATTTTTGCAGAGGGGGACAGCATCCTCTAATATGGGTCTTCACTCCCAACAACCCTGATTACTGAATACAGTAACGTTAAGCCTGCTCTAACTCAGAATTAATGCAACCTTGCATTTATTGTATTGCTGTATTTGAAAATGTGGGTGAGGCTCCATAAAGGGGGTATATGGAAGTACAACTCTGAACTTACATTTTTTTCTGTATTACCAGTTGATAATTTGGGGTATGGAACAGAGTGGTCAGAAGGATGTCAATCAAATGAACGTTATTACATAGCAGGCCAAGGGAAAGGGTCTTTCTCTCAACTTTGTTACAAAGCAGATTACTCATACTCTGTTTTGCTATGTTGCAGATACTTTGCCTGATAAGGAACATCATCCTAGCAAACAGAAATATTGGTCCTCTCTTGGAAGTCGTAGTTTGTATATGCTAGTTCCCTACAAATATTAACTTTAAACATTAACAAAAATATGGTATTTCAAAATGACTACCCCTGACCATATTTATTTTTGTATTATATTCCATTTGAAACCCTAATATATCCAAAGCACAAGCATATCTGTAAAATAAACTTACTGCTGGGCTTACGTTAGGGAAGAAGGTGCATTAAGGTTCTCATAATGGGATATTCTGTATGGATCTCCATATCTCCAACATTTGCTTTCATTATAAGCAAAAATGCATTTATAGGAAGCAATGGATTGTCTAATCCAATGAAGAACAGAAAATGTTTAAGTACATTAAATGTTATCTTCCTGATGTTAGGTGTCATCAGGAAATGTCTGGATGTTTGTAGAATACATTATTTTACATATTATGAGCTAGCTCGTGGTACACACACATTACAGAGAACTCAGCAACTGCAATATAGACATCATTGAATTTTAGACCTCATCTGCTGTCTCCCTGTGTTATTTATAAAGACCTCCTCTGATATGTCATAGTGTCCATGAGTCATGTAATATCTGCCACAGTTTCAAAAGTATGTCTCCAGAACTGAATTAATCTGAAGAGTATATCTCTAGTACTGTAGGAGTGCATTTGCTGTCAGGAGTTTCCATATTTGGAAGTACAAAAATATAGTCAAGCATGGAAATATGGCTGAGCTGTACTGTCACTGAATATGTATACTACAAGAAAGAAACCTGGTTAAAAAGTGGAACCTCTGAATCCTGAAAATTGATTTATTGCTCAGTGTTGAAAAATCTGAAGAGTTACAATGTGTGACATCTCAACATATTGTTGAGAAAGAAACTGTCTTTTCTGAACACAAGAAAGACAGAATAAAATCACTCAGAGATCAGTTCAGTAATTGTTGATATCCCAGAAAGAAATTGTCACTTGTTAAATACGTGTTCTTTACAAGATCACAAATTGCTGCAGACACTATAGACACATATGTTACTGATCTGAAGAACAGAGCTAAAGCATGTGAGCTTTGTGAGCTATATCATAAGAAATAATGAAACAATGTGTAGGCTGCTAAGTGAAACAGACCTGACAATATCGAAAGCTATGGATGTGTGCAGAGCAAGTGAGATTATTAATGCTCTGTTTAAAGCAATAAAGGATGCAATAAGGAGCTGTCTTTGGAATAGAATGTACACACAAATCTTTAGAAGAAATGTTACCTAAATAAGTTTCACCCCCTAGATTTATAACAGTTAAAGTAATTATTTTTAAGACAAAAAAACTTGTTTTGAAATTACCTTGAGCCAAAGCTCCTATAATAGGCCATAATACTGTTAGATTTGATAATGACTATGCTTTCAAACTAATGGAGAGAGCAACATGTCACTCTTTTATTAAGATTCTTAAACAAAACAACATTAAAACTTGCCTGTAATACCCTGCAAGATCTAAACCAGGGATCTGAAACTCAAGGCCCTTGAGCATCAACCAGCCCTCAAACCAGTAAAATTCTGTAAGAGGGAAATTACTACACTGCATTCATTTCCACACTGACTACCTTTTTTTGTTATATGGTGCTCTGCTGAGTGTGGTAGTCCTCATACAGCCCTCATGTTTTTTCTTTTATTTATTTATTTATTTATTTATTTATTTATTTATTTATTTATTTTTTTGAGTTTGAGACCCCAGGTCTAAACTGTTTCTCTCTTCTAGTGACAGGGTTTTGAACTCTCTGGAAGAGACTGTGTCATATCTTCAAAGTAATAATTTACTGCCCAGTACTAGACTCTATAAAATAGAGATGCACTTTCTTGAAAAGACAGAAAACTACAATTGGAAAACTGCTGTTACATCAAAGAAATCTAAAATTATCTTTCTTTAAAAATCCTAAAATGATTATTTTCACATAGTTATTATCTCAAAAATAATACAGGTGTTCTGATTCCAAAATATTTGCTGTCAGTGTAAGTGATTTACTTTGGTATATTACACCTGAGTAAGTCATTTACACTGAACGCAAGTCTTTCAGAATCTGGCACCCAGTGTAGACCTACTTTATAGATAAGCTTTACACCAGAGTTAAGTCACTTACACTGAGACCAACACTTTTAGAATTGGTCAGGCTTATATCGGAATAAGTTACTTACACTAAGAGCAAGTCTTTTGTAATCTGATCAATTATGTATTACCTGCTGGTTTTCAGACTTGAATATTTACAGTTAAACTCATTAGTATTAACATTTTCATTAGGATATAATTAAATTCACTAAAAACTCTTTCTTTAAGTGAAACTAGATAATAGTTTATTTATAAGTTTACTTCTATATAAATTTTAACTTTTTAATGAGAAGTTTCATTTGTTAGGAAAAAATCTTTATTACCTTTTATTATTTGATTCTTTTATCTTTTTCTAATGAAATAAATTTCTTTAAGAACAAAATGAATAATCAGTTACTCATTGCACTGTTATTTGTAATTTTATTTCAGGAAAACATGGTATCCATATTTAATTGTCAATACATGTGCTGCCTTTCCTTTCTTAAAGGAAAACTCCGACCTCTCCTACAGTTGAACTCAATCCTTAGGTTGATTTTCTCCCTACAATATGGTTCTAGTATTGTGTAGGTACCAAAAACCTGTCTGTACTTTATAAAGCTTTCATTTCCTTGCCTTAGACTTAAAGAAAGGGCAAACCCACCTATTTTTATTAAGCTTAACTTCTCACATACTTTGCAGAGAAATTAATCTCTGCCTGCATGTCATAATATAGATACAGAGAAATCAGTAGTTTACCCTGTCAGGTACTTCTGTCAGTCTTAGATGGGCAATCAATCTTGCTGATGTCAGGAGCCCAGCAGCTGCTATAAAAAACACAGAAAGCTGTGGAACTGTTTTCCACTGTCTTTATTGCAGAGGAGGATAACTTAACACTCCTCTTTCATAACAAAACAAATCAATTAGATCAATCAGGGATTTAAAGGCAGTTGCCACCTATTCTGACAAATTTACATAAGCAGCATCACAGTATTGGCATGTTAAGCTTTAAATGTTGGGTATTTATAATAGTTTACGTATTAAGATAAATGTAGTATCAATGATTTCTATGATATTTAGAAAAAACGTCAGAAATTATTTTTTGTTCTAAAGCATCAACACATTTACGATTTTCAAGACCCCATCCCAACACACACAAACAGGACAGAACTGCAGAAAGACTAGTTGCACTGATACTGTTTATAAAAAAGGTCTTTTATTCTTTTTTGTGACATTCCCTCCAGAGGGGGATGCACATCTGGTACACAGATCTATGGTAAGTGACTCCCAGTGGCTTTGAGTCAGTCCTTACAGCAGTAGAGTGCATTACCATTTTCTAGTCCACAAAGGAAATGTGACCATTGAAGGCAACCATAATATACAGCATTTACTTTAACATAAGTTTATGTGCCCTTGCATTAAAAACATTAAGAAAAGGAAATCAGACGTACTTTAATTGTGTACGTCTGACTGAGTCTGTCTTTGTGTGTGCGTGTGTGTGTGTGTGTGTGTGTATATATATATATATATATATATATATATATATATATATATAAAATGTATGCATGTAATTTATATATATATATATATATATATATATATATATATATATATATATATATATATATATACATACATATACACACACATATACATATCTCTCTCTTTCTCTCTCTCTCTCTAGATATATATATATATATATATATATATATATATATATATATATATATAAAAGTACATGTGTATAGCACACGTCTTACATATATGTACAGAAACATATGAGTGGGTATCTTCTTCTTTCGGCTGCTCCCATTAGTGGTCGGCCCAGCAGATCATCTGTTTCCATTTCTTCCTGTCCTCTGCATCTTGCTCTGTCACACCAACCACCTGCATGTCCTCTATCACCGCATCCATAAACCTTATATTAGGCTTTCCTCTTTTCCTGTTACCTGGCAGCTTCATCCTTAACATCTTTTTCCCAATATACTCTGCATCCCTCCTCAGCACATGTTCAAACCAACGTAATCTTGCCTCTCTGGCTTTGTCTCCAAACCTTCCAACCTGGGCTGACCCTCTAATATACTTGTTCCTAATTCTGTCCACCCTCGTCACACCCAGTGCAAATCTTAACATCTTTAACTCTGTCACGTCCAGCTCTGACTCCTGCCTTTTTGTCAATGCCACTGTCTCCAACCCATATAACATAGCTGGTCTCACTACCCTCTTGTAGACCTTCCCTTTCACTCTTACTGGTACTCGTCTGTCACAAATCACTCCTGACACTCTTCTCCACCCACTCCATCCTGCCTGTACTCTCTTCTTCACCTCTCTTCCACACTCATCATTACTCTGAACTGTTGATCCCAAGTATTTAAACTCATCCACCTTCGACACCTCTACTCCCTGCATCCTCACCATTCCTCTATCTTCCCTCTCATTCACACACATATATTCTGTCTTAGTCCTGCTGACCTACATTCCTCTTCTCTCTAGAGCATATCTCCACCTCTCCAATGTCTCCTCCACCTGTTCCCTACTCTCACAATGTCATTTGCAAACATCATAGTCCACAGGGACTCCTGTCTGATCTCGTCTGTCAACCTGTCCATCACCACTGCAAATATGAAAGGGCTCAGACCTGATCCTTGATGTAATCCCACCTCCACCTTAAATGCATCCTTCACTCCCACAAAAGACATCACCGCTGTCACACTACTCTCGTACATACTCTGTACCACTCTTACATACTTCTCTGACACTCCTGACTTCCTCATACAATACCACAACTCCTCTCTAGGCACCCTGTCATATGCTTTCTCTAAGTCCACAAAGACACAATGCAACTCCTTCTGACCTTCTCTGTACTTCTCCATCAACACTCTCAGAGCAAACATTGCATCTGTAGTGCTCTTTCCTGGTATGAAACCATACCGCTGATCACTAATAATCGCCTCCCTTCTTAACCTAGCTTCCACTACTCTTTCCCATAACTTCATGCTGTGACTGATAAGTTTAATCCCTCTGTAGTTACTACAGCTCTGCACATCACCCTTATTCTTAAAAATCGGTACCAAAACAGTTTTTCTCCATTCCTCAGGCATCTTCTCACTTACAAGATTTCATTAAACAATATGAGTGTGTATCTATAAAGGACAAATAGATTATATGCCTATATGTGTGTCTGCTTCATATACTTTAAATAAAAACAAATCAAAATTGCAATTTTGTATAACTGTATGTGTGTTTGCACACACACACACACACACACACACACACACACACACACACACATATATATAGATATATGTGTGTGTGTGTGTGTGTGTGTGTGTGTGTGTGTGTGTGTGTGTGTGTGTGTGTGTGTGTGTGTATAAAACGTATGCATGTAGCAAGTATACTATATGTGGGATGCAGTACAGTGTGAATACATCTAGAGAGAAATGTGCAATAGATATTCTTGTAAGTAGTCACACATGCATTGACATATGTATGTGTGTGTGTGTGTGTATATATGTACATGTGTATATATATATATATATATATATATATATATATATATATATATATATATATAAACTGTATAATACTATATGTGGAATGCAGTACAGTGTGAATATATCTAGAGAGAAATATGCAACAGATATTCTTATAAGTTGTCACACATGCATCGACACATGTGTGTGTGTGTGTGTGTGTGTGTGTGTGTGTGTGTGTGTGTGTGTGTGTGTGTGTGTGTGTGTGTGTGTGTGTGCATAACACACATGCATACAGATTTACACAAATATATATAAACACACAGACGGGGAATGGGCATGTGTGTGCATTATAGAATTGTCATCATCCTAATCAACCTCGTTTGTCCTACTTTCTACATGTCCCAACTCTTTTTCAACATACAAGTTGTTAGGTTCCAGTGTAATGGTTGTTCCATTACAAAATTTGTAAGATTAGTATATTTTCATACTATCTTAGGACAATAAGTGATGCAAATATAATTACCCCTCCCCCAGCCTTTTCTTTTATGAAGCCATAAAACATTCACTTACTGATTCCTAATCAGTTAGATAACTGTAACACCTTACATCATTGTGAGTTGTGCAATATGGATGCATACAATTCATTATTTATAATAAAATTAACATAGTGTAGTTAAGCATTATTAATGTATACATTCTAGAAAATGTTGTTTAATGTTTTACTTATTCACTATCACATCTTGGCTGTGCCTTGTACATGCAATCTTTGCCAAATGTCTTTATGGAATATTTTTTAATTTGTATTGCTTATTACTTGTCATTATCTCTGCCATTGTAGCCTGGCTCATGGCTGAAAATGGTTCCGGGACCAGTTCACTTTCATGGTTAACAAAGTATAAATAAATAAATACAAAATAGAAAAAAGGGGGTTAACATGACAGAAATAATTATGGAACTTGTAAAGCACTTTTTAATTCTGCATCTTTCATGAGGAAAAAAAAAACTTCCCATTGAAGGCATTGGGAAGTAGCAGACAGAATTACTTTGGAGTCCTTTCCAGTAATAGTTGTCACCTATACATGATACAGCAAGGATCATTTACTGCATTGAGAGTTTTCACACATCAGGATGAGAATGTGGGGGAAGGTCTGCCAGTTCCTTTAGAACTACAAAAGAATCTCTTTACAAAAAAATGCTATTTACCTACTTTCTTTTGCTGGAAATAACTAACAGCTAAATTTATAGCATGGAGCAAGCTCTTCTTCTTCTGGCTTTTCCCAGTTAGGGGTTGCCACAGTGGATCACCTGTCTGCTCATGATTGGCAGTGGAGTTTTTACGGTGTTGTGTTGCCAGCCCAGCACCCAACCTTCCATGGAAGGCATACACACATGCACACACACACCAATTTAGAGTGTCCAATCCACCTACAGCATGTCTTTGGGATGTGGGAGGAAACCGGAGCACCCGGAGGAAACCCACGTGACCACAGGGAGGACATGCAGACTTTGCACAGAAGGCAACCCAGCTGCAGATCGAACCAGAGAACCTCTTGCTGTGAGGCAGCAATGCTAACCAATGCACCACATTGGCCGCCCTAGCATAGAGCAGTCTCTGACAGACATAAATGAGGCTCACTCAAGGAAATAAAGAAGTAGCTCTGTTACAGAAGGTGTGTTAGATGACAGTGTTCACACTCATGTCTTTCTATCTAAATGGCATAAGAAAACTCCACCACTTCCTTATGTCTAGCATGACTCATATAAAGAGGACTTGAAATATATTCTGGAGAGAAGGAATGAAAGCATAAAACCAAGATCACATTACCAAGGCAGGCCCCATCAGCCACTGTTTTGTGGGAAACAAATTAAAATTGTAAAATAAGCAGTTGGAGTGATTTGGGGGCAATAAAATAGCTCAGATAACAAAGATACAGTCAAAAAAATTGAACTCTAAGATGGAGTTTTTCTTTAATAGCCTTAAGCTATACTTGAAAATTCCTACCTAGCTACTTGATTGTTCAAAATGATTGCACACTGGTATGGTGATAGGGTATAGTAGGTCATTAAAACACTGTTTTTGTGGAACACCATTACTAGTTATTAGATGTTCATAGGTGGTTACTGGGCTATTGACCCAAAGGTCTTTATAAGCCTAGCTGTGTGTACCCAATATAATACTAGAGAAGCGCAACATAAAGGATCTTACCTAAACTCGAGATCTGTTAGCAATGACTGCCCATATCTAGGATGATCATAGGTGAAATCCCCATCAGGAATATACGGTTTTTCATCCAGTCATCCAGGCTATGCTTAAACAGGGTCATAGAAGGGTTTTGTTTGATGTGAACTGGTAAACTATTCCAGAGGAGTGGCAACCTCTGAGAGACACATCTGTCTCCAGCAGGTCCTATTTACGTTGCAGGCCAGGTTAAGGTCCCTGGAGCAGGTGACCCTTGTCCCATTTGACTTACAGATGTGCAGCATTTCCATTAGGTTTGGATCTGAGATTGCTGTGTAGGCAAGGCACAAGTCTTCTACAAGTAGTCTGTATGTTATTGAGTACAGTGACAGTGACTTCAGTCTGTCAGTGTATGACCTGCTGGAGACCCTGAATTTTCTTGGTTCAAAATCTCTGAGGTCTCTCAAGTTGCTGCAGGTGCCTGGTAAAGTACACACCAAAGGGAGCATTGTACTCAATTAATGGCTTGATGAAGGTTGAGTACAGGGGTGTTATGACCTCTTTTGCTGTTGAGGCAATGACTTTGCTAATGAGGAGTGTGACATAGAATGCCTTCTTTACTACAGTAGACAGATGGTGGTCCAAATTTAGGCTACAGTCAACTTGTGTTCCCAAGTCTCTCACTACTGAGTTGTTACTTAGGGTATTATTATTTATATGATAGTCTGCAGAGATATCATTTTTACTGAAATGGGATGATAATACATTTTTAGTACTGAGTTTGAGTCCATGGCTTTGGCACCAATCATTGGTTTGTGTAAGTCCCTTTTAAGGTATATTGACGTCATTTGGGGATTCAATGACTGCACTTAATTTTCACTCATCAGCAAACTTGGTCAGCCACAGCCCCTGTGTTTTGGCCTGAACATCTGAGAAGTATATTACAAACAATAGGGGGACCAGCACTGACCCTGTGGAACCCCACTGGTGACAGGTCTTCTGGTTGAGATAAATTCACCAACTTTGACTGAGTCTGATCTGTCAGAGAGCCAGTTAGCAACCCACCTGATGACATAACAGTTGATATTCAACTGGGACAGTTTATCAATGAAGCCTGAATGTGGAATTGTGTTGAAGGCCTTGGCTAAGTGAAGGTAGGCTGTATACACAGATTTGCCTTTGTCTATGGCTCTGGTGATGTTTTCGAAGACGTCCACCAGGATTAACAGACATGACCTGCCTTTGACAAAACCAAACTGTCAAAGGTTTGGAGATCACCTATATCCTTATTTTTAAGGTCCATGATGATTTGTTCCATGACATTTTAATAAATACAACAGTAAGAAAACAAGATATTGACTATGAAAATGTTTGTAATGTGATTAGACTAACTAATGTGACTGGATGTGAAAATATGGTTGTTAATTTGTCTGGTGTTCCTTTGACTGTAACTGAATTTTCAGTGTTACAATGTGGGTTGAAACGTATTCCCACTTCTTTACCATGTCTGCATGTATGTAAGATTGAATTATTTAAACTATTTAGAAAACTGCATTTATTAGAATATTTTGAGAATAGAAATGTTGCTTCTGAGTGTGCTACAGTTTTTGAATCAGATGGGGAAGATGGGGAGTGTGATTTATACTTCTCTTGTAATTCATCATTGGATTCTGAGGATGGCATCAATGCTTACTGTCTCTTAGATACTTCTAAGGTTCCCTATAAAGTAATTTCATTCCCCCTTTTTCTAATGTTGTCATTCAACAATTTTCTTCTATGGTTAATTATGTTGTAGAAGCTAGTTTTAGGGTAAAATATGTTATAACCTAAATAAAGTAGAATGGAGGGCATTACAACACTTGAGTTTAAGGAAGGATATTGTTATTAAACCTTCCAATAAAGGTAAAAAAATTGTTGTTTTGCACTATATGCAGTATTTTAAAATGTGTATGGACCACCTTTCTAATAGTAGTGTTTATCGGGTAGTAGGAGAAAAGAAATATTATGCAACCATGGAAAGTTTTAAAGAGTTGCTACATTAAGGCTTTAGACTTGGCTACCTTACTAAACAAGATGTGGAGGTTAGGTTTAAAATGGAGGGTGGCTGTTTAGCAAAATTCTATTGCCTACCCATGATCCACAAACATATCCTCCCCCCAGGAAGACCTATTGTGGCAGCTGATAATTATTTTTTGCACAATGTAGGTTTATTGCTCTGTTCATATCTGTTAAAATATATGGTTAAGCTGAATTCATATGTAAAAGACTCTTTTCATTTCTTAAAAAATATAGAGCCAATTATTTGTGAGGAAAGTTTTTTTCTGGATTGTTATTGATGTTGAGTCTTTACACTAGTATTACACATAAGATCAGGTTAGAAGCCCTTAGAGTTTTCTTGGGCACTAGCCAAGTTAGTACTTATGTTATAGAGTTATTATACTTTAGTTTAACTCACAATTTTTTTGAGTTTAATGACTGCATATTTTAACAGATGCAAGGAACAGCCATGAGTGCAAACCCATGCATGCTAATTTGGTTATGGGTTTGTTTGAAATTGATTTTTTTGCACAAATTAGAATTTTTTAGGGAGCATGTTGTTCTGTATAATAGAGTTATAGATGATCTGATCTTTTTATGTAGGGGTGGTGAAACTTTACTTGCATCTTTTGTGGAATATCTCCAAACTAACCATTTTGGTTTGCAATTTGACGGTTTGCAAAAAGGTAATTCTGTGGTCTTTTTGGATTTAGAGCTAACTATTAATGGTAATACTATTGATACTAAGATACACAGGAAATTTAATGATGGAGTTCATTTCTTGGATAGTAGGAGCTGCCACCCTACACATACCCTTAATGCTCTACTTTATAATGAATTATTAAGGGTAAGTAGGTTATGGAGTAATATTAAGGTCCTTCAAGATGAGATTAAACAGTCATGCATAACCTTTAAACAAAGGGGCTATGAAAATGAGTTAGTAATTCTTTAAATAAATGAATGCATTTGGATAAGGATACTGATGTTACCAATAGTAAATAATAGTAATAATAATATCTTCAGGGAAAATAACAATAATAATAATAATATTATACAATGACCCCCCATTAATATTCCAAAACGTGCACGCTGATTGGTCAGCGTGCACGGTGTAAATCAGAGGTATACTAATGGAAAAAGGTCCGGTCGCCCAGACTTTTTCCATTAGTATAACTCTTTTTTTTTTACAGTAACGGAGAAACCAAGATCTCCGTTGCTTTTTACACACTGTCACGCTATGTTAAACGATTTTAAGATAGCGAGACAGCTTTAAAAAAACAACGGAGATCTTCCTATCTCCGTTGCTTTTTTTAAAGCTGTCTCACTATGTTAAACTCCTATAACATAGCGAGACACTTTGTAAAAAGCAATGGAGATCTTGCTTTCTCCATTGCTTTATTTAAAGCTGTCTCGCTATGTTAAATGGGTTTAACATAACGAGACAGCTTTAAAAAAAGCAACGGAGATCTTGCTTTCTCTGTTGCTTCCGCCCACAGCTCTGATGTACTGCGTAAGCATACGCATGTGCAGTACAACAGAACTGCCGCAGAATACCAGACAGCTGCAGAAGAGCAGCAAGAAGGCATTATACAATGCCATTATTTAAGAAAAGTGATTATTTTTTTTCTTAAATAATGTCATTTTATAATAGCAATAACCCACTTCTGGGTGTGGGTAATGCTGGATTTACCCACGATTGTCTTTGTTTGGCCACTCGGGCTTCGCCCTCGTGATCAAACCACACCAACTGTGGGTAAATCCAGCATTACCCACACCCAGGTGTGAGTTATTGCTATAATAATAAATATATATTTTGTTACTTCTTACAATATTCATAGTGATGTTAGTTAATATTATGAAATATTATTGGCCCTTTCTCCTTAGAGGTAGGAATGGGGTTACAAATTTGCCTAAATTTTTTTTTGTCTCTTATAAAAGAGGCAGAATCATTAAGGACAAGGTAGTCCATAACTTAGTTTCTCTCCCTAGTGAAACCTTAACAAGTTTCTTGGTTAATTTAGGTACATTTCCAAGTGGTAAGTGCTCAGTTTGTCATCATGTGGTTAGAGCATTTAATAAAATAAATGGGATTAAATTTAAGCCTACAGCTATTTACTCTTGTACTACAAAGGGAGTAATATATTGTTTATCTTGCCCGTGTGGTCTTTTTTTATATAGGGGAAACTAAAAGAGGGTTCAAAGTCAGAATACAGAAACACATAAGAGACATAAAAAATAAAAATATGGATAGCCCAGTGCCTTCACATTTTCACAAAGTCCATGCAGGGTTATATACTGATCTAAAAACTTGCATTTTAGAACAGGTTTCTGCCAAGGATGTTGTTTTGTTAAACAAATAAGCTGTTATATAAAGAAACAGTTTTTATACTAAAGTTTGGCACGTTGTTGCCTCAAGGTTTGAATAAAGAAGTTGAATGGAAGACTCTTTTACACTAAAGTGTTAATTATTTTATTGCTTTAAATGTTTTATGTTTTAATTGATAACGGATGGTATACTTTGCTATTTAACTGTGGATTTTTACTCATTCTGTATTAACTCTGAGAAAGGCTTGTTTGCCGAGGCGCTGGAGTTATATTATTAAATATTTTTCTGGTGAGCGATTCTGCAATCTGTGTTTTTCACTAGCCATATTGCTGTTTGCTCATATTTACCTTAGTCTGGTTGTTTTTCATTTAAAATGCAACCTGGGATGCCATCTGGTCCCATAGAGGCTGTGTTTTTGGCCTTGGAGAGGACATTAATGACTTGCTCTTTGGAGATGCAAGGTGGGGGAGATGTACAGGAAATGTTTGGAGGGGATGGAGGGTGAAATTTTTGCCAAACCTGTCTGCTATTAGATTAGCTATTTTTGCAAGATTAGTGTGTGTGATGACACCCACAGCTAGTTCAGCACACATCTGGGTCCTACCTTTTAGGTTACGGCTATAGCTGAAGAATTATTTATGGTTATCCTTAACTATGGTTGCTAATTTTTTTCGAAATTGACCTTAGAGGATTTTATAAGTTATTTTATTTGTTTATTCAAGCAGAGAAGGATGTTCGAGTGCTGAGACCTCTCTTTTTTATTCTTAGACAGCAACTTCTTGCTCTTGTTGTATAATTTTTAATGCTAGATGTCCACCAGGGAGGCTTGTTTTTTCTTGCGTATCTTGGTTTGATCCTAACAGGTACACATATATCAATACATTTGTGTAAGTGTTTGTACAGGGCATTTGTGTATACCTTAGTATAGTTGTTAGTGCCATCTGAGAGAATAGGAGCTTGGAAATTATTTATGCCAGCCTTAGGAGGGTATAATTAGGTTTGGTGAAATTTGTTAGCCTGATTTCACCTAAGAGGGGTTCAGATGTTCTAGCTACTTCACATGTGACTGATTTATGATCAGATTTAACCAGTGAGGGTCCTATACTTGTGTTGGTGCAATGGTCACCCATGTTGGTGAGAACCACGTTGAGAATATTTGAGCCCCTTGAGGGGTTGCATAGTATTTGTTCCAAGGCATTAGTGTTAACAAAGTCCAGGTACCTTTGTGTGTGCATGTTACTACTCATATAAGTTTCCCAGCCAATGGAGGGATAGTTAAAATCACCCATGACTAGAGTGTTTGGTTGTAATTTGATTAACTCAAGTAAGTCCAAATAAGCAGCGTGAGAATCTTGGTTGATTGAAGGGAGCCTATAGCTAATGATGGCTTGGGGGGGGCTTACCTACAGTTAGTTAAACTTGGAGTAACTGCATGGTGTTTTCCTGTCTAACCAGTCTAGAGGTGTATTTATTTTTGATGAAGAGAAATACTCCTCCTCCTCCTTTGGTTCTCAAACTTTCATTTTGTGGTCTGAAAGTGCAGAAGGCATTGTAGCCTTGCAAGACCAGGGTACTCTCTGGGGCCCTGAACAAAGTTTCTGACTGCACAGACATCAACATCCTCCAGAGAGGGAGTGCAGTTTCTGATTTAAACTCCTAGCATTTAGCAGCATAATCTTTAATATATTTGTGAGTGATATTTTCACATTAGAAATTTTGTTCTTGGGCCCTTACCTAAAAAAGGGACAATGGAAGTGGCAAGTGCCTTAGCCAGTAAGCCTAGAGGTGACAGGTGAAGGCCATCTCTGGAAAGCAGTGTGGTCTATCAACCATGTCATCCCAAGCTGACAGAAACTGGATCCCTTTAGAATGACACCAGAAACTAAGCCAACTGTTGAAGTCAATCATTTTTTGTTTGTTTATATTGTGGTATCATCCCAGGTGAGGGTAGAATGCTGCTCAAGGCTAGGGATATACCTTCCTGGGGCAGATATTTATAGAGTTCAATCATGTCTCTCTTCATATAGTCCAGTGATGTACTTCTCAAGACATTCACACCAATATGAATTATGATGGAGTCATAACGGTACTTTTTGTTGAGAGACTTGAGTGCATGTGTGACCTGGCAGATCTTGGCACCCGATATAGAGCTGACTGTAACCTTCTTCTTGCCCAGCCTAGTGAATGGGACATCTGTGTGTTTCACAATGGAGTCACCTATGACTAAAATATTTCGTTTAGATGTGCTTTGCCTTAGGGGCTTATTTGATATGACACTGGTGCTTGTGTTTTTATGTGTATTGAGTGCTGTAAGTGCTGTATTAGATGCAGCATGTTTGTGTTTGGAAGGTCTCTGGCATTTAGGTAGGTTTCTGTTGATTACCTCTGTGTCTGATGGTTTATGTGTTGAGTGCATGGTTTGCGTAGGATGTAGTATGTGAGCTGACAACCTGTCCAGTGTTACTGTTCTGTGCATGAATAAGAGCAAGGATTCCAGATTCTTAGTGTAGATGCATCTCTCAGAAATTGTACTTGGGTGATTTAGGAGCAGAGGGTTGTCAGTGTATATGAGGCAGTTGCTACACTGCCTCAGGATACCCATATCAACCAAGCTGCAAGAAGAAATGGAGGGAAACCGACCATCCATAATGCTAGATTAAATCCTATTTTAACGGGGTCTATACTAATGGGGTGCTCTATAAAGGGTCTATACTAGCATGGGGGTATGAGACTATTGTAGATTTGGTAGTTTTGGGACTGTTTAAGGGGCAAAAGTGCAGCTGAGGTGCTCTCTGAGCAGCTAAGCACAATTTAAGAACTTCTAGGATGGATCATGGGCAGTTACTAAGGGAAAATCTGTCTACCGAAGTTTTTGCTTCTATAACTATCAATGGTCACCCCCACTGCTCAGTAGTGAGCAATGGTGCACAGAGGTGCACTATGTGTAAACAAATGAATACAGCAGAGCAGTGGCTGGTCATCTAACTCTGTGGAGCTGTGTTAAAACAAATGCAAACACAGGGCTTATGTAGCAACAGTGAGCAAACTGAATTAAACAATTTAACCAATAAAAAGCTCAAAACTGAGCCCTGTGCTAGCAGCCTTCAATCAGATGAGTCTAAACTGCACTTTCCTGCCCCAAGGGTGCAGGGGGCCCTCTGTAACAAAAGATAGCCTGGTTTAGTGCTCAATTTAACAAACAGAACCAGATTCAGCAGGTCTGAATCTAGTCTATGCTACAGCAGACAAAAACTAAAACAAATCAGCAAGAATAGTTTTAAAAAATCAGCACTATAACAACAATACAGTTCAAAGGTGCAAAATACTGTGTAAAACTGTAGCTATGGTTAGCAGAATACAACAGATTCCTTGGATTGCACAGATGAATACAACAGAGCAGAGGCTAGTTGCATACCTCTCAACTGTACAGATTTTTGCAGAATGCCCAGATTTTTTACTCATATTTTTGGTCTGTTTCTCATACAAATCGTGGTTTTCTGGCAAATCATTGAGGTTTGAAGTCAGAGAATAATGATAGACATTTAAGTTTCAGACTTCATACCCTTAAGAAAATTCATGCTAATGTAAATTCTATTATTCTATCAATTTTCTAAGTTTGTAAGAGCAATACTTTATAAGTGTCCCTATTTTTGTGCCTTTGCCCCACCATTGTTTATGACTTTGTCCAGATTTCTTGCTTTAAGAGGTTGAGAAGTATGGCTGGTTGCCTAACTGTGGAGCGAGACTGAGCTCTGTGCCAGCAACCTTCAATCTGATGAATCCTAACGGCACTTTCCTCCCACAAGGGTGCAAGGGAGCTCTACCCAACAAATGATAGCATGGTTTAGTGCTCAGTTTAAAAAACAAAATCAGAGTCTGCAGGTCTGAAGCCAGTCTATGCTACAGCAGACAAACAGTGCAACAAATCAGCAAGAACCATTTTTTTTTTTTAAATCAGCAATATAGCAACAATACAGTTTAAAAGTGCACAATACAGTATAAAATTGTACTTACTACTTATGGTTAGCAGAATGCGACAGATTCCTTGGATTCCACAGATGAATACAGCTGAGCAGTGGCTGGTTGCCTAACTCTGTGGAGTTGTTTACTGAGTATTCATTTTCTTTAGCAAAGATAAGATATTGTTAACAAATAAATGTAATGTAAAACTAGTGAAATTATTCACGATGGTAGAAGTGGAATGGAGATCAGATAGTTAAATATGCTATTAAGGAAGTATAGAAACATAGTGTGAAAGGATGTGGCTGAGTGGTATGACTCAGAGATAATGGGACATGACACACTAACTAGTATGTTTATAATTGCCGAATATTGCAATATGTATGTGAACTCTAATATGAGAAGGTAAGTGTAGACAGGAGTAAAATGAAGATACAATATTTTTGGAGCATTTCATTTTCAAGATTTGTTTTTCATTTCAGAAAATTGTACTAGCTGCAAGCCTACAAGAGATTAGGAGGATTTGAAGAGTTTGACTTTTCATTTGTGCATTTCCTTTTTGAGATAAAGTAAAAGTCTAGAAATAATTACTGAAATAAGAATAGTGATTGGAGGACAGATTTTCATTGATAGTGTGTGTGTTGACTAGGGTTACATTTTATGTTTTATTTCAGGATGTACAGCAGAGATGAAGGAAGACTAAATTGTGTTTTGATTGTGAAATGGAATTATGTGGAAGGTGCATATTAATCTTTAGATTTCATGAGTGGAAATTATTTATATGGAGACTAAATAGAGATATATGTATATATATATATATATATATATATATATATATATATATATATATATATGGAGAATAAATGGGAGATTAGTTTTGTTGTATTTCTCAACCAAAAGCACATATCATCTTGAGTTTTATGAGTGGAAATTAGTTATTTTGGGGGAGGGTGTGTTTGCATAGGATTCCAGTCTAAATGTCTTGGGTAAAAACAATACATTCTATTATGCATATCTTAACAACTTTATCACATATAAATGATTATGGTAATATTTTGCTGTAGGAAAAATGTAACTGTCATATTTTATCAGAAGAATTTTAAATGCTTATTAAATGTCAGTGCCAGCTAAACCATGAATAAAAGTTGGCTGTGGAAGGTGAGGCTTAGTAAATCATACATAAAATATAAACAGGAGTAATGAGGTTATACTAAAGCTACAAGTGATATTCAAATGAATATGTAGAGTGCATATTGTGAAACAGTATCAAGCAAAGAGTCAGATTGTTTGGTAAATTAAAATGATTTCTCTAGTGACATTATATTTTATCATTAAGATATTAGAGTTCAGTGTAGGGCTATGTATTCTTACTGGCTATACTATATGCTTTCATGTACATCTCTGCCTGTACAGTAACTCTCAGAAGGAAGTAAAGCTTTTGGAATATCTCTGAAATAAAACTAGCACTTAATTGACAGACAACTAAATTAGTGTTTATAGCTGCAAAGCTCTTTTTAAATGAGTATTTGGCAGAAGAAAGCCAAATTCATAGTAAATATTAGCACTCACCCTTAACCTAATTTTATCAAGAATTTACCTGTTCTACCCAGATCTTAGAACTTAGTTATGTCTTGAACAATTTTGTGTGCTTGTGCGTGTGTGCATGTACATGTGTGTGCGTGTGTGGGTGCATGTGTGTGTGTGTGTGTGTTGTGTATTGATTATCTCTCACATGTTTTTCATAGACTCTTTTATTCTGAATTAGTTGTATTGATCTGTTGCTGTTGCCTATGTAACATATTTACATAATGCTCATTCTCTTATTTAGCTACTATGGAAAATAATAAAGATACCTAAAACAAGAATATCTAAAGTAATATGCTATGTTTAGTTTAAATGTATACAGTACTGCAATACCAAGTTACTTATATACTTTACTGACAGTATAACAAATATTACATAGTTTAGTTATTGGAAAAAGTACACTGAAATTTGTTCACTTACATTAAAAAAACTCAAAACTGAATCTGTAAAAATATTGTACTACATAATATTTGCGGTCTAACCTATTTATATCATATTGTAACAGTCATATAATTATTCTTTTCAAAGTTGACAAAAATATTAAAATGGAATGTTATACATGCTAAATACTACTTGCTATTGAGTTAAACATGATTTCATTATGATATAAAATATTCATTTAATTGGATTTGTTTGTATTATAATAAAATGTAAGCTCATTTGAAATATAAGAAAAAAGGGGCATATTGTGTTTATTAATAAAACTACTGCTTGTAACATTCCTTATTAGTATAGATTTGTTAAATATTCTTAACTAGAAATCCAAAAATGCATTTTAATTTTATAGGAAAGTACTAGGCAATACATATACAAACAGTTGCATGCCTAATCAATGAACCATATTCAAAAATTCCCAACTGCCTCAGGCAACACAAGGTAGAGTAGGAGATCATTTGAGGCTACCCATCCAATTATCTAGGTTTACATTGAAAGTGGAAAGGGTGTTACTCTGCTTGACATGAAGTGGAAGTTTGTACCACAAATGAAGGATACAGTGGGATTTAAATTTATCATGCCATTGTGTCTTACTTACCTATTGATTAAGTTTTAAGTGCATTAGCCAGATATATGAAGGAATTTGGAGGTCAATTAGGGCAAAGTAGCTCATGTCTCCAAAGGCTAGACACAGATCGTCATGGAAGAGTCTATAGTAAATAAAATAAAATGGTACTTACGTATTATCGCAACCAGATTTTTGCTGTTGCGGATTTCGCTTCATTGAATACAGACGACCGCATCAAACACTGCAAAATGTTGTGCAAATTCATTACTGCTGACAAAAAAATCTCTGGACTACCTTCAGGCGCATAAAAAGATGAAACAATCATCTTCCCTTTTTGTGTGCATTACAGATGCACGCTTGAATTGTCAGGGATGCTGTCTTAACTGATGAATGGAATATTTGAACCGTGAGGAATGAAGCCCTCACAGAAGGAAAACTCAGACACAGGAACAATGTTTTTGGTAAAGTAATACTTTGTTAAAAGTGTGTAAACAGAGTGGAAAACAACCATTGCAATGCGAAAGTTGAGGAACACTACTGCTGGTAAGATTTCAGGGTGGATGATGTTGAAAGCCGTTTACGGGTTCCTGATTAAACTGTACTAAGAACAGTACGGAACACATGTTACTGGCTGATGATGTCCTTCTTCTCCTTCTTCCTGTCATTACTGCCATGTTTGGACCTGAGACTGTGTGCAATAATTGTTAAAACTAAAAAAAAGTTATGCGTAACTCCTATGTCTCTGCCTTTCTATGTGGGGGGAAACTGGTGAGCAGTTGCAGTGAGTAAGACAGCAGCCCTGACAGCTGAAGCGTGTATGTACTTTACTGCGAGCTACATGACATGCTGGGGTTAAAGTGCATACCTAAACAGCGATATTAACTTACTCATTTTTTGGGTGATAACCCTGCCTAAAACAACTGTCAGTGTGAAAGAAAACCCATAGTCTGACATTGTCACGCCATGAACAGTTACATTTCCACATTGGGAAACAACCGTTATTATCACAAAAATCTGGTTGCGATAATACGTAAGTACCAATAAAACAAGTACAGTGAAATGCTTGCCAGCCTAGATAACTAAGGATCTTGAGGCCATTTATATTTTAGTTAGGAATTTCTGAGGTTTCTCAAGTTGAGTGATATGTTTTAAGAAAAGCATATAGAAAGGAGCATTAAATTCAATAATGGATCTGATAAAAATAATTAAAAGGAATTAAGACGTATTTGAACCTAAAGCAGATGCCCTTGTAAATTAGTTGAGCAAGACAGGATTATCAAACTTCTACAGTGACACAGTGGACAAAGGATAAGGAATTATCAACAAGAATGTCTAGATCTTTAATGTTAGTGTCTGACTGGAAGGGTGTGTTTATGATGTGGAAATGTTTGTATATCAACATTAGCTAGACTGCTTGTTTTCAGTTTTAATTTGAGGCATTTGTCTTTGCAGCAGTTATTAACATAGTCTAACCTATACTGGATCACTTGTGAGTCAGCAGAGGAAAGAATAACATCAATTTAAAGTTGACAGCAAACTTAGCTATTCATAGGCTATGAATGATAAGTCAGTCTTAGGTAAGTTACAAATCATAGTTTTAGCTATGTTAATTGTCACTGTGCTTTCTGATAAGGGCAGTGGGGTCTTTCATGTTTACCTTAGTTGCCAGTGACTAAAGCAGTTGTGATATCAGTTTAAATTCTCATCTGAAGGATGGTACATATAATTTATTATGTATGAAATTGCAGTAACCATACTGAAAACACAGATCTAAACTACTCACAATGGAAGACAACTTAAATCAATTTGATTTTATTTTCATAAAAGATGAATGTATTACCAGCTGAACACTGACATTAATCGTCAAAAACATATTTTTTGTATGCATGTAATCAAGATGAGATGAGATGCCATGGTAGAACTACTGGATGCTCTATATACTCTTAATGTGCTTATTAGGTTATGTATTTAGTATGATAATATTTGTTGTCTAACCTATTTATATCATATTATAACAGTCATGTAATTATTCTTTTTGTTGTCTAACCTATTTATATTATAACAGTCATGTAATTATTATTTTTGTTGTCTAACCTATTTATATCATATTATAACAGTCATGTAATTATTCTTTTTGTTGTCTAACCTATTTATATCATATTATAACAGTCATGTAATTATTCTTTTTGTTGTCTAACCTATTTATATCATATTTTAACAGTCATGTAATTATTCTTTTTGTTGTCTAACCTATTTATATCATATTATAACAGTCATGTAATTATTCTTTTTGTTGTCTAACCTATTTATATCATATTATAACAGTCATGTAATTATTCTTTTTGTTGTCTAACCTATTTATATCATATTATAACAGTCATGTAATTATTCTTTTTGTTGTCTAACCTATTTATATCATATTGTAACAGTCATGTAATTATTCTTTTTGTTGTCTAACCTATTTATATCATATTATAACAGTCATGTAATTATTCTTTTTGTTGTCTAACCTATTTATATCATATTGTAACAGTCATGTAATTATTCTTTTTGTTGTCTAACCTATTTATATCATATTGTAACAGTCGTGTAATTCTTCTTTTTGTTGTCTAACCTATTTATATCGTATTATAACAGTCATGTAATTATTCTTTTTGTTGTCTAACCTATTTATATCATATTGTAACAGTCATGTAATTATTCTTTTTGTTGTCTAACCTATTTATATCATATTATAACAGTCATGTAATTATTCATTTTGTTGTCTAACCTATTTATATCATATTGTAACAGTCATGTAATTATTCTTTTTGTTGTCTAACCTATTTATATCATATTATAACAGTCATGTAATTATTCTTTTTGTTGTCTAACCTATTTATATCATATTATAACAGTCATGTAATTATTCTTTTTGTTGTCTAACCTATTTATATCATATTGTAACAGTCATGTAATTATTCTTTTTGTTGTCTAACCTATTTATATCATATTATAACAGTCATGTAATTATTCTTTTTGTTGTCTAACCTATTTATATCATATTATAACAGTCATGTAATTATTCTTTTTGTTGTCTAACCTATTTATATCATATGATAACAATTGTGTAATTATTCTTTTTGTTGTCTAACCTATTTATATCATATTGTAACAGTCATGTAATTATTCTTTTTACAGTTGGCAACATTTTTTCTTATGATAGGAACTTAGTCTGAAATCTTTTCATCAGCTTTTTTTAAACAAAATATGAAGTATGTGCTATATGTATAGCATATATTGTATTACTATACTGGATATGCATATCATTGCCTAAAAATCATCATCATTTAGGTCATGATATATTGCTTATTAACATTTCACAGAACCTAATATCTGAAGAGCAATAATGGGTGATTTATAACTCATATGTCTTATTCAGAGGTCCTCATACTAGATGTAAGGGTTACAATGGATTAATAATTTTAAGAAATGTCACCATTACTCTTTTTTGTTTTAAATTCCAGAACTTTACAGAATAGCTATAATAGCTCTACACGTATACAGCAGCAGCAAATTATGCAGAACTATAAAGTGACTATCCACTCATGTAGCTTAGTATTCTTTCATAGCTAGGTATTTGATTTTTAAGGATTAGAACTTGTATTTACAAGTTCATTCTGAGGATTTATTAATATTTTGACATTCCATGTGTCCTGTCTATGATTAAGTAATGATTTGAACTACTGATTTGATGTTTGTTAATAATCTGGGGTCATAATGTGACTTCCTCAGAAATTACTTGCAGTTGCTTAAATCAGTTTGTTAATGTTTTAATGTGTTTTGCTTTTTATTCTCAGTTTTGTGTCACTTGAAAATTGCTAACAGTACTATAGACTAAGCATAGATATTTTTATTTATCAAATTTTAGGATTTGACTTAATTCCCGAAAATATCAAAATACCTTTATAACTGATATTTTTTTATTTTCTACTTGGTAGAATAATGTTAGTATTGATAAGATTAATCAGAATATTAGATTTACACAATTATATATTTTATATTAATTAGATTTTTAAAGACAGGCTTACCTTTATTAAGAAAGGACAGTTTCAACCTATCCAATTAAAACTACAATAAAACATATTTGAAATTTTACAAATGAAACTATAATTTAAATAGTATAGTACTTTAGAAAGTCTTTGTCTGTGGCTGAATGCTATAAATATGTCAATGGTAGAAACAGGTATTAGTGATGTGTATGTATATAGAGGTGCCGGTAGGGATACATGTTTATATTTTATGTTTGTATCTATACGAAAATTTGCAGATGACTGACTAAGGGCAGATTTATATCTACAGATAACTATTTTTTTTCTTTTTTCTCAAAATCAGTAAGGATAATAAGTGTGAATATTATGACACTGATGGTAAGTTTTGGTATTATAAAAATGTTAATCAGCTAGGTAATTTATATTCTTTCATCTGACATTTTGACAACAAACAATATTACATAAACTTATTGATAATCAGTATCTTAATTTCATACACAATTGGTCACTATTTAATATATCAACCTCAAAACTTTGAAATACCAAAGTTATGGTATAATGAAATATAAAAGTTATATTTATGAAAGGTATCTTGGTTTATTACATTTAGGTCAGCAAAACCTAAAAATCAATTTACTGACAAAATTGAGAAAAGAAATGTTTCATTTAACTTATCTCATTTATTCATATTATTATTTGAGAAGCAAGAAAGTGAGTTTTATTATATAATGCAATTATGATACAGAACATGTGTTAATTTCCAGCTGTATCCGTGTACGCTTAATACTTATTGAATTAGTGTGGAGTTCGTAACAGGCTAAGACAATAATATTTTGCGTGGTTTCTTATGTTTAATGAAATTTTAAATTAGTTTGATCTTTTAATTTACTTGGACTATTTAAAAATCAGCTGAGTTTGGGTTACTATTTAGAGGTAAGAAGGGTGGATGTTAGACAAGGAATCAATGTCTGAGAAGATATATCTTGTTGAAATGTGTTTTTAAAATATTAAAGCACTTCTGGTCTTCTGTTAATAATCTCCTTTATCCAGGCCAACCCAACAAACCCTCACCCACAACAAACTACAAAGACAGTAGTACTTTCCAATTCATTTACCAGTTTATACAACCTGTTCTCTCCTTACTTCAGGATGACCCCCTCTCCACCAGTAATCCCAGAAAAACCTGAAAATCAGCCAGTTCAGTTTAGCTCCCAGCCTGAATCAACAGCAGCAATAAAAAAATCTAGACACACTAAAATCATCATTTTAGCAATTGATAATTTACATGTTGTGTGTCTGAAAATAGCAGACATCCTTGCTACCCTGTCTCTATCCTTATAAGTTATGACCCAGTGTTGTCTATTTTTGTGTGATTCAGCTATGGGTTATCAATCTGACCTTGACATTGAAGGTAAAGCTCTTCAGTTCCAGGGCTCTGACTCCTCCCCCACCCATAATTCCCTGGTCTCCACCTTACTGCCTCAGATCTTGTTTGCTGCCTGAAGTGTTCTGTCGTTCTGTCAAGGGCTCTCATCCTGTATCCTTTTTGGAAGGCTTTTTAGTGCTTCTCCCTTACTAAGAGAATTTTCTCTCTAGTTTCTTAATTATTAGTATTATTAATATTAGAGTAGGTTTTAGTTTAGATTAAGTATTTAGAATTGTTAGATATTATAGGTCATAGTGTTATAGACTTTATATTTCTTAGGATTAGGATAATTAGATCTGTTGTTGTTGTTTTATATATATATATATATATATATATATATATATATATATATATATATATAGGTATTTTTTCACATTAGTTCTAGTAGTCAGCTATTTTTTTTATGTGTGTTTGTTTATTCTCTATGGCTGATATTCAAAGCTTTACAAAGTAAATGGAGTGTGGGGATAGTAAAACCAGTAAGTCTCAGAATGCTTTTTCTGATTCTTTGGGAGAGGAGATATTCTAGACCACAGTAGGTGCTATCATAATTCCGGTCATCAAGATGTCTAACCCAACAGGACATCAACAGAAAGATGATAAAGTTTCTCAGGATTCAGATACAGCTGTGGGTTCTCTCAGTACCATCCTCTGGTCGTGTACTGAGTGCTGGTCCATCTAACCCCCTATTGTGTCTTTTCCAGAACTGGTACACCTTCAGCACTGGTGGTCTCAGGCCCAGTCTATTCTGAATTGCCTTTGCCGGACTCAGTAAGTCAAGTGACTTTGACTGGTTCCCTTTCTGTTTTGGGTCCAACATATTGAAATCCACAGGAGTCTTGAAGCTGAAGTTTTTGATGCTGAGGCTCTGGGGATGGTTTGACTCCAAAAATTTTAGTCATCTCTTCCATTCATTGCTTCAGTGTTGGTAGCTTAACACCAAGATTTGCCTCGGGGTTGAGGCACATTGGTTTCAAAGTGTCCTTTCTGTCCAAGGACAGGTGCTGATGGAGCTGGTGGCATCCTCGGCTTTTGAATGGTTCCTTTCAGCATCAAGCCAAACCCCAACTGGAATCAGCTTCTGTGTTTCATCCTTCTGTCAAACAGGAACAGACGGTTCCACAGAATTCATAGGCAGCTTCCTACATAAGCTCCCAGTCTGATTCTGAACCTTCTGGTCCTCCCTTATAGATGGTTCATAGAAAACAGAAGTGCAAACAGAAGTTCTTAGACACTTTCCCAGAGTCTGTCACTGAAGACATGGACTTGGAAGAAGGTGAAAGCGCCCCTGGATCCCCCTCTGAAAATGTCACTTTTGGCGAAATCCTGGAATTGATTAAACAGAGAGGGGGATGATCCACAGAAAGTCCTTCTACAGACAATTCCATGAACCTGGAAGGATTTGGTTTTGGCTCATCTTCATTCTGGATGGTACCACTCACTGACCCACTCATTGACTTGATGGCTCAATGAGCATGGAAGGACCCTGATGTGGTGGACTCCATCCTCTAGAAACCTGCTAAGATTTGCTCTCTGCTTCTGCAGAGGAAGTAAAGTCCTCTGGTGGATGTGTTGGTTGTAGTGGCAGCCACCAAGAAGGAATTGTCTGAAGAAAGTTCCTCAGTTTATTCTACTAATAGAGAATACAGGGCTATGGACCATTTTGGGAAAGAGGTGTATGCTTCAGCAACCTTTGTACTCAGAGTGCTAAATTGCTTAGCTCATGTCACTAGATTTTAGAGACACATGACTAAGGAGATCTCTAAGTCTCTCTCAGGTGCTCTACCTGTGGATGTTCAAAAGACTGTGGACTCCCAGCTTTTCACCCTTCAATGAGGTCATGCAACTGCTTTCCAATGTGGCAGACAACACTGCCAGGGCAGCAGGCACCAGCATCACTATCCCCTATTAAGCCTGGATGCACCTCTACAACTTTGCAGAAAGCTTCAAGATGTCTTTCATCAATGCCATTTTTGATGGGTCCACCCTTTTTGGACCCAAAGTAAAAGAAACATTGACCTGGATTCAACAGGATGGTAAGACTCTTTCTGCAGTAGGCATCCATTTTTCCACACCTCCAAAGATCCTACTCCAGGAATCAACAGGCTGGGAAAAAGATGTGATTCAGGATGTCACAGAGCTCTTATCAGGAAACTCCTGGAGAAAGACCATCTCGTGGCAGAAGAGTTGGTAAAAATAATTGGTCATTACTCTGGAGACAGAGGTGGACCTCATAATCAGGGTTTTCACAGACCATTTACCGAAAAGTTAGAGATGCTTGTCTCTACACCCACAAGCCTGGCTCACCATAACTTTATATTCTGAGGTGCTGAACATAATTTCCAAAGGTTATTCTATACCGTTTTCCTACTCCCTGTAAGAAAGAGACAAATTCCAGATTCCCACCCAGTCAATGAGAACTTGCAGCAGCAGAAGTTTCCAAGCTGCTAGAAAAAAAAGTCATCCAACTGGTATTCAAAGACCTGCTAGAGTCTGGAGTCTTCTCAAAGTTCTTTTTAGTACCCAGGAAAACAGGGGAACAAAAAACAATTCTGGACCTGATCCATTTGAATCAGTATTTCAAGCAGACAAAATTTCATATGGTCACACCAGTTCATTTTGCCTCTACTGAGAAAGGATGATGGGATGTACTACACAGATCTCAAGGATGCATATTATCATGTGAAGAGAGAAAAGTGTTTAAGGCAATTTCTTGATCTGTGAGCCAATCATTATCTGCACATATTAGGGATCCAGGCTTTCCCATAACTCGACAATTAGCTCCTTACCACTACAACTGACAACTTTTTATCCCACCATCAAGACGTTTTGCTCCAACTGATGCAGGGTCTAAGCATCATGGCCAATCTGACCAAAAGTCAGTTTATGCCATCCCAGCAGATAGAGTTTATCGGGTGCCACCCCAACACAAACTTAACAGATTACCCAAGTTCCGATTTCCAGGGTGCTTTCCCTTTGTCTGATGGCAATCCAAGTTCTCCACCATCCCTGTCCTCCAGCAAGACTGATCTTTCATCTATTGGGCCTTATGGCATCCACAATCTTCATCGTCCCACTCACCAGATTTTACATGAGGGTTCTTTAGTGAACTTTAGCAGTTCAATTGTCCCAAAAGTTACATCCACTTCATATCAGGATAAAACATACTCAAATTTGTGAGCAGCACATAATTTAGTGGATAACAACTTCTTCTGTTGTAGATGGGCATCCGTTTCTGATGGACTCCCCTGTGGCAGTAGTAACAATGCATGCTTTCCTTCTATAGTGGGGGTGGGGACATTTCAAAGGGAAGACTGTCAAGGGCACTTGGTCACAGATAGAAGTCAATCATTACATCAATGTTCTGGAGAAAAGAGCAATCCTCCTAGTGTTGCAGGCCTTTCAGGACACTCTCCCAGGAGGTGTGATCCAAGTACAGACAGACCTATGTCAGTAGTCTGGTACAAGTCAGGAGGAACCTGCTCCTTTCCCGCTATACTGAGAGGCCATGAGAGTCTGGCAACAGGTGATGTCTTCACGCTGCTTTCTAATAACAACTCACATCCTGAGGTTGTCCATTGTTCTGGTGGACAAGTTGAGCAAATCTTTCTTGAAGCCTCATGAGTGGTCCCTCAGTCCAACAGTGATAGCCTTGATCTTTAGTTGCCAGGGCCAACCAGGTCTCCTCCATGCCTTTCTCCCATTGCCTTTAATGAACAAGTTCATACAGAAAACAAGAATGTGCAAGGCCAAGGTGGTCCTCATTACCCCTTTCTGGTCTCATCAATCATGGTTTCCATGCCAGTGGCCTCTTCTAGTGCATCCTGCATAGAAGCTGTAGTACTATCCAGATCTATTAACACACCCATCCGGACTACCTCCTCTGGATCAGAAAACCATGAAGTTAACTGCTTGGTTCCTCCAGTTCTAACATTAGCCAGAGATGCCAGGCTTTCCTCACTGGTGCTTCAGATCCTGTCAGTGTCCAGAAATATACAACTATGAGAATATACTGAGCAAATGGAAGATGTTTTCCATTTGGGCTGCTTCCAAGGGCTTAGATCAATGTTTAGCTCATGTTCCTTCCATTCTAGATTTTTTCTCAGAAGTATTTCTCAGTGGGTCCAGTTTCTCAACTATAAAAGTTGAGTTGGCAGCTATCTCTAGCTTTCATATTTTCCATAACAACACCTCTGGGGATTTCTGAAGGGAACATTCCTTCTTTGGTTTCCTATCAGAGACCCTGTCCCTCCTTGGGATATTATCACCATGTTACAAGCATTGACTCAGCCACTCTTTGAGTAGATTTAAAGCTCCTCTCTTGGAAAACATTTTTTCTGGTGGCAGTCACTTCATCTAAATGGATTTCAGAGATGCAAGCACTTTCCTGAAAACTACCAGATGTATTTTTTCATAAGAATGATGTTTCCTTAAAAACGAACACATCTTTTCTTCTTAGGGTGGCATTCACAGGTTAATTTAAATCAGTCAATAAATCTGCCAGTCTTTTTCCATGATTTTCAAACAAAAGTGAATGAATACATGCTACATATGCTGGATGTTCATTGTCAACTTAGATTTTATCTCCATAGAACTAAACCTTTCAGAAGGTCAGATCAATTGTTTGTGGCATTCCCTAAGCCTAAATTGGACAAAGCAGTGGCTAAAGTTATTCCATCAAGATGGTTATCTGATTATAGTTCATTCATGCACAATAAAAATGGATTGTCTCTGCAATCAAAACATAAAGCTCACTCCACAAGAGTAGTGGCCACCTCTACACCCCTTGCCAGTAGATTACCCATTAATGATCTCTGTGGAACAGCTATTTGGTCAACAGTTTACACATTCGTATCTCATTCCATGCTGGATGTCTAAATCTCTTTCATCCTTTGTCTCCACCATCCCCAGGAATGTCCTCCCTTGATACCATCTGTGTCTATATGCTTAGAAATCTGTCCCATAGTTGAATCATATGAAGATAGACAACATTGGATACGCAAGTTATGTCCTTGCCATAACAAAAGATCCATGTTGTCTGATTTTTGTCCAGTTCAATATCCCTTCCACCTACCTCCTGCTGAATTCTCACATATATGATTCTGATGACTGGTCAACATTTGCATTTCCTGTATATAAGCAGTCATTACTGCCAGTGTATTATAACCCTGACATGTCTCCTTTCATGCATTTTGGAACTGGTTTTGAGTGGGAGTTATTTCACTAGTGTTTAATTACATTGATTTGCTTTGCAGCATACTTTTTTCAGGGGACAAACTAGACCTGAGGTAGTAAGGTGGAGATCAGGAAATTATGGTTAGGGGAAGAGCCAGAGCCCTGGAATTGAAAAGTTTCAGATTCGGTGCCAAGGTTAGATCCGACAACCCATAGTTGAACTGGATGAAAATCCAACAACATAGATCTATCATTATAAGTACATAATTTTTATTTATCTCAGAAAACTATGCCTCAGTCCCCTGGAAAAAGTCTTGTATTATGTCCCTACACAATGGAGCACATTCACAGAATTCAAATATAGAACTATATCTATTTAACACCTCTATTAAAAATCCAAGAAAAATGTATCCCATTCACAGTTTTTATAATACCTCATATTTAATAACCTTTTTTACAGCACCCAACATGTTTCTGTCCCAAATATAGTACCTTAACCACCCTTCTCAATTTCATAAACACCATGCACCAAATTAGAAATTTTGAACTCTTAGTATCATCTATTTCCCTTGGCATATTAAAAGCATTCAGCATTGTCTTTCACCAAAATATATTCAAAGAACTATCATCCCTGAATAGCTCCCACTCAGCTATGTAATGGTCTCATAGCTGGCTTACAAACAGACAGCAGGTGGTAAAATGGCTCCAAGTCTTTTCACCTTCCTACCTGTTTCATTTGGAGTCAATCCCCTCTTATTCAATATCTTTATAAATACTTTTGCCCGGCCTCCAAACAGACAGCTATAATACAGTATGCAGATGGGGTCACCCTCATCTTGCTGTACCCCAACTCTCTTAAAACTGAATGCACTTACCCAGGGCTCTTTTTCATCCATTGAAACATGGTTAAGAAAATCTCAAGGAATTACCACCCATGCCGAACCAACGAGCATCCAGCAGGGTCAACAGCTGGTTAGCTCACCCTGCCTGCACTGCATTCCATTACTCAAGTGTTCCTGCACACCAACGGTTTATGGAAAGGGTAGACTCAGCTTCCTGTTGCTCTAATTTTAAAATGCACTGCAACCTAGAAGTGTTAAAGTCTTGAATTGTTCTGCTGGTTGCTTAATTTGATATATAGACCTGCTCTGTTTTGTTGAATTTGATGGCACCTCAACATGCTGACTGGTTGCTAACTAGATAAATGGATGAAATCTGATTAATCTATGCATGACCTGTTATGCTCTTACTATTTAGTAAAGCACATCAACACCAGGTGTTCAGTCTCAAAATACTCTCTCTCTGCCATCTTTTTTAGAGGGTAACCATCCTATCTGAAACAATGCTTTTCCCTCCTTCCCAGTCTTAAAGACCTGCCTTCTTGTTGTGCGGCAAAGGAACATTTAACTCCTCTTCCAGTACCAGACACCCACGTTATTCCACAAGGAGAAACAAACCAAGAGACAGAAATTGCAGGTGCCTAACTTCCTAGCCACCGTGCAAAAGCTTAAAACTATTAAACTATCTGATGTTTATATGAAACTACTAATTTAATAGAATCAGGGGAATAAAAGCCAACAGTAAATTCAATAGACTGGGTTTTATAAACCCACACTGAACTGGCGAGCATTCCACCAGGGACAACAGCTGCTTAGCTCACCCTCCCTGTACCAGTATTCCCCTCCCCCAAACAGCATAGTTTCTCATCCCATATCATCCCTAATTCTAGCCAGATACCCTAAAAAAATAACAATCTTATGTTCTGCTCTAACTCGCTCTTGGAGGGTTTTACTGAACTGGCCTCACTAACAAGCATTACTTATGTCAAGCCCTTATATTTTAGTGTAAACATTTTGTATTTTTTCTGCAACACAAACTACACTAAAGCGTCTTCCTATTAATTAATGAACTAGGAGGTTTAGTTAACTCACTTTAAACATACCTCTGTGCAACAACTTTCCTGATTGTTTCTTTCAATTTGCTGCCCATTTTGAGACCTGGATCTACCCACTCTGTTCCCTCTCTCTTCACTTGGGCTCACTCTGCTCCACTACCCTACCCCCCCCAGTTTCCACCCATTCGCACTATACCTACATTTAAAGTTAAGCAAACTACACCTCTTCAATACAATTAGCCTATCTCTCCCATTCAACACCTAAATCCACACCCACTACCCATTACACCCTCCACCCCTCCCCCAGGTTTAGCTGTCAGCCAATCCCAACACTTACCTTGCCACCTTAGACTCACTGCAAAATCTTTAATATCTTCCCATAATATCTCTAATCACACCTATTACAGCCAACAATAATTAGCAACTTTCACTATCCCACACACCTCACCTCCCCACACTACCATGCTTTCAACAAACATCCTACCACCAATCACTGCACTACTGTGTCTACTCATCCTAGCTTACCAAGCCACCTCCTATCAAAAACTCCAAGTCACTAAGATGCACTCTCCAACCCATCCGTATAACTCAAACCAAAGCACACCCAGCTCTAACATACACATCTCACAACTGTACAATACCACCAACACACGTCTTCACTTTCAAATATGCCCGCACACAAGCACCTCAACACACACTAAATAAAGATGCCAGACTGTTATCCAAAATCACTCACCATTTTCTACACTCACCCAAATAAAACTACAAGGGGATATACACCCTAACCCAGGCACCCTACATTCCACTTCTCAATGCACTAACCCAAGCCCCCTACTGCCAATTGACCCCCTCACAAAAAATACACCTAAACAGTACCACAGTAATCATTTATGCAACAGCCCTGTTACAAAACTCAACAACTCTGACCTGTTAATTACTAACATGAATCTAAGAAGCATTATAAACAAAGCAGATGAATCCCATGCTACTGTTGCCCTTTACTCGTCCGATATAGTCGTCCTAATGGAAATGTGGCTGCAATCACACATAAAAGATGAAGAAATTTTAATCCAAGGATACAGCATTATAAGACTTGACAGAATAAACATGCAGGGAGGTGGAATTGGAATCATGCTCAAGGATACTCTCAAACTAGACCGACTGAATTATTTACCACCAGACCTTGCCTACTCTGAAATATTAACAACACACCTGCAAGTAAATTCCCAAAAAACTATAATACTAGTCTCCACCTACTTCCCTCCTGGAAATAACCAATCCAACATAGAAAACCTTCTCTGCTGGTCATCTGCAACATTCAACCAAGAAACAATAATCTTAGGAGACTTTAATCTAGAATGGCTCACATGTTCCACTGAAAACCCCTCTAAGTGTATTAACCTCTACAACTTCTCGCAAACTATAAACTCCCACACCAGCATAGATTAAGATAGCAACAAACACTCAGTCCTGGACTGGCTATAAAGTCATACTACCATACAACCCAAGAAAAATACCAGAACAACCCCCCAAAATTTTGGTTAAGTATTAAACAACTCCTTAATCTAGGGAGCTCCACCACCCCATCACCCACCTCCTCTAATACCATTGATAGCATAGCATCCTAATTCAATACACATTTAATCAAATCCATAACATCCGTAATAAAGAATAATACCAGTGTACCCCTAACAGTCCCAAACACTCCATGATCTAACCAGAACTCTTTTTCTATCAGCCCATACAAACTAGCCCTATAAAAAAAAAACTCCAACACAACTTAAAATAGTCAACTCTTGTAGATGATCTGCTCCCCAATGAATTTCTGAAATCAGCTGATGATTCCATCTCTTATCCTATCTCAATACTAATCAACCACTCTATTTCCAAACAATAAGTACCTAAGCTCTGGAAAATATGCTGTATTATCCCTCTATACAATGGTGGCCCTTCTACAGACTTCTCAAACTACAGAACCAATGTTACTCTCCCTCCCCTAGCCAAAATTCTGAAAAAATGCATTCATAAACAACTCCTTGACTACTTACTTAAGACTATCCAATTCCCATCATGGTTTCAGACCCAAGCACAGCACCACTAACGCACTAACAAGTTTCACTAATACTGTAAAACTCCACACAAATCAAGGCCAGCACGTCTCATCCTTTTTCCTCAATATGTCAAAAGCTTTCAGTAGAGTATCCCACCAAAAACTACTCAACAAAATCAAAACATATAACCTCACCCAGCCTTCTCAATCTTGGTTTCACAGCTATCTTTCTGACAGACAACAGTTAGTCAAGTGGAATTACAATTTCTCCCCTCTCCTACCCATCTCTGTTGGAGTACCACAAGGTTCTATCCTTGGACCACTGTTTTTTATCATATTTACCAATAACATCAACACCACCACTTCCCTAACCTCCATCATACAATATGCTGATGATTCCTTCCTCATTTGCTCTGCCGCTACCCTTCTTGAACTTCAAGAAAAAACCCAAAGAGCACTACATGACATAGAAAACTATCTCACTGACCCCCAACTAATACTCAGCCCAAACAAAACAAAACTAGTAGTTTTCTCTAATGTCAAATCTAAAAACAAGCATCCCTCTGCATTATCTATTCTTCCAACAACACTAAAATTGAACTTGCAGAACAAACAAAACTTCTAGGGTCACAATAGACAACTGTCTAAAATTTGACAAACACATAGCATTAACCATCAAAAAGGTACACATTAAACTTGGCCCACTCTACAGAGCCAAACCATATCTTACCAACATTACTAGACTATCCACAGCCAGAACACACCTACTATCCACCCTCCTATTCTCTGCTCACATATATTACTAACCTACGAAAAAAAGACTTAACTAAAGTAGAAACCCGCTACAATAAAATATCCAAGTTTGCTACAAACCAACCACATAGATCACATCACTACACTGCACTTCACAAACTCAACTGGATTGAACTACCCAACTAACCATTGCTCACTCCATCTACCAACCTGAAAACTGCCCTACTCTCAAAGACCTAGTTCAAACAAATACTAACTGCAGATCCCTAAGGTCCTCCGATAAACTTCTATTAAAGGTCACTAAATCCAGCAACAACTTTGAGGAATCCCTGTTCTCTAACAAAGTGTCCAACACCTGGATCTCAGTACCCCAACACATCCTAAACACCACAAGTGCTCACAAATTCACGCATTTTCTGAAATAACACCTAACCAATCGTTGGCTATGCTCCTGCTTCTCTCCTGGATAATTACACCCCAATACCTACACCAACCCCATATTTCAGCTGCAGCTTCCACCACCTGGGCCCTCTCTTATTATTGATGTTTTTTACTCAAGTAGTGACAATTCTTCTAATGTTGTAAAAACGTATATACCAATAGTGTTTTTCTCTATCACCACTGTACCAGCTTCTTATCTCAGTACATATAGACTACGTTTAGCATGTTCTTTAGTCTACCTGCACTTTCTCAAACATCTATCTGGTCTCACCCACACCTATATTCCCACCGACATATCCTATGTTTGGACTACACCCTGTATTTTTATTAAGTAAATCTATACTGTTTTGCCTGATCTGCTACTTTATGATACTTTGCTGTATGTACAATTCTTAAATAACTTCTGTTTTCACTAACGTAGCATTGATGATAACTGGTAAATCAAAAATATTTCTAATGTGGATTCCTAATCATGTTTTATTCTGCTGTAATATGTGTTTTTTTTTCTTCACCATGTTTATTCTACTGTATTAATTTGATATTAGCTGGAGCTTTTCTCTCCAGGTCTCTGCTAAAAATGGGTTCCTGGCCCAGTCAGACATTACCTGGTAAGTAAATGTAAAATAAATAAAATAAAATGAAAAGTAATGCCTTTTACCCCAGAAACATTTCTCAGACTGAAAACAATCATTCAAAATACTCACAAAAAATGACACCAGGGTATAAACAGTACAACAATCAAATTTATTGGGAGTCACAGTAGAGGAACACCTACAATTTGATCAACACATTCTTTAAAAAAGTACCAGAAACTTAGTTTATTACACAGTAGTAAACACTATATCACTGTCAGCACTAGAGAAAAAAACATTGCGTCAACCTACTTACTATTATCTCTCCTATACGCCTCCCTCATCCTGGATAGCCTTCATAGCATCCAAAAAAATGAAATCAGGCAGCTACTACAACAGCATTTCTAGAGTTGCCCCCACCCCCCATCTACCTACAGGAAGGCACCACTGCATATCCTTAAACAAACTATACTGGCTAGAGCTCCTGCAATATCTTACCTACTCAGAGCTACTTATTGCCCATAACCTAATATATAAACCAGAAAACTATCCAGCATTAGAAAACATGATAAAATATTACTCCCCAGCCAGGGAACTATGGTCTCAAAATAAATCACTTTTATTCACCACTAAATCTAATAGTGCTGGTAATTAACTTAGCTCAAGTTTTGGAGCTCCCTATCACTACACTTAAAGCAAATTGAAAAACTAAAAGTTTTCAAAAATCACTTAAGCAATACCTAAATATCTCCTGTTCAACCACAGATTAATACCGTAACTGTAAGTATCAAAACTACTGTTTAACTTATTACTTAGTATTTCACTATATCCTACTGCTACCATATGCAATTTCATGCCACCTACCTTACTTCTGTTACAGAATACAAGTCTCTCATATAATTTCTCACTATTTAAAGTTTATCAAAGTATGAATGAATTGTTATAGTTCTCTCATTTAACTATGTGTGTGTGTGTGTGCCTATATACATATATATATATATATATATATATATATATATAATATATATATATATATATATATATATATATATATATATATATATATATATATATATATATATAATATATATATATATATATGTGTGTGTGTGTGTGTGTGTGTGTATATATGGGTCTACCTGAAAATATCGAAAGCCCACAATATCGAATTCCACATTGTCGAGACGAAATGAATGAAAACTCATGTCAGTGAAAGACTGGCTCAGCAAATCCATTCCTAAGGTAAGTAACCTGTTGGCCTTTCAACTGTAGTGCGATCCCGGTATATTTAGTTAGGGGTGTGTGTTGGGGGTGGTGTGGTTTCATTTATGTGACTTTTTGTATGAGTGATTACTTACCCTAGGAATAGATTTGTCGATTCAGTCTTTCACTGAAGTGAGTTTTCGTTCATTTCATCTTGATGATGAGGCTTCAATATTGTGGGATTTCGATGTTATGAAGTAGACCCATATATATATTATATATATGTACTGCAACTAATATCCTTTGTAACTTTTAATCTTTGTATTACTATATGTCATTGTATAATTTTTGTGTGGAGCTTTTTTCCCTTGGCATCTGTTGAAATATTTTCCCCTAGTCAAAGTTTCTTAGTCAACAAATGGAAGTAAATAAATAATAATTTATAAATTCTTTTCATTTAGCAGATACAAAATTATATCCCCTAAGTAATTCATTGGTCTCAATTCCAAAAGACCTGCTCTCAGTATAAGTGACTTACTCTGGTGTATTACACTAGAGAAAGCCACTTACACTGACAGTAAGTTATTTGGAATCTGGCCCCCAGGGTAAGCCTGGTTACAGATAGGCCTAATACCTAAGTAAGTCATTTACACTAAGAGCAAGCATTAGAATCAGGGCTGGCTCATACCAATGTGAGTCATTTACACTGAGGGCAACTCTTTTGGAATCTGACCCATTATCTTTTTGGTGCATCCTTATAATTCTTAATACTTCACCTTACTATATTATCACATCAGTTACTATAAATGGCCTTCACAGTGGCCAGAAAAGAAGTAGAGTGATGAAATATTTGAAACATGACATGATATTGTTTTTTAACAAACATTTTTGTTTGCAGCAGAAGTAAATTAGTTGAGTTCTAATCAATAAACCATTTTAGTTCATCTTCTTAAAAAGAAAAAGAAGAGGTATGATTATATCATAGAAAACTCAGTAATGCCTAGAGTTATTCCTATGATAGCAAAGGAGTGTGTGTTTTTGCTTATTCCCAAGTTCCAGAACAGAATATTCATTACAGCAAACGTGCTGGATTCCTGGGCTTGTGGCTAAAGTTGCCAATAAATATGTACAAATGTTGTTAGAAAATATGAAAACATTTTAATTCTTAGAGGGGGTTTCAATTGTATTTTACATAAATTAGATATTAGTGCTACTAAAGAGACCAGAATTACAGCATCTGTAAAATCACTAAAAAGCTAGCACATTAAATTAAAAAAAAAATGATTTTAAACAATATGATTCTCAGTCTTATGCACATTATTTTTAGCACTCACAAATTCTGGCAATTTCATATCCTTTACTTTAATAATAAAAAAGCTATTATTTCTCAGACTCTTTCTCTTATGATCAAATAAAAAAAAATAACGGTCAGCTGCAGAAGGCATGTGGGAAGTATTTAGATATTATTACAAGGGGATTAAAAATAAAACAGTTCATACTGAATAAGAGTTAGAAAATGACACTGAGAACAGTTTAATAAAAAAATAACAATAAATAATATTAATCATATCATTAACAATGTAAAAATTAAAAAAGCAAACTATATTAAAATTGTAAAGGAGAACACAAGGAATTAAACCTGAAATATATAAGGTGTTTCCTCTAAAAGGTATTATTACTTCATTAAATAAAGTGTATAATAATGCACAGAATAAACTTATTCTCCTTCTTAGCAGTATATATTACCTACTCTAATATTAAAACAAGAAACAACTCCAGTAGACTCCGCTTCATACAGACCAATACCACAATAAATTTTGATTATAATGTTTTTGCCAATTTGAGGGCATGAAATAACATTTTATGTTATGTTGCCCTATCTTGCCTCTTTCTTGCTGGTTGGGTTCGGAGCCAATCCTCGGCTCCTACTCAGCCATATACTATAGCTCAAGAGCTTCTTACTGGCTCGAGGCTAGCCCCTATCGCAACATACCTAGCAGTAGTTACCCAGATATCGTTTGCCGCTTGCAGCGTCGAGATTGCTTGTACTGGCTCAGGCTAAGTATTTTCTTCTTTTTTTAGCTTTTGACAAAGTTTTTTTAATTTAAATTGCTATTTTCTATTAGTATAGTCTTTAGAGTGTGTTCACCTTAGGCTAGAGCCTTTGTAACATTTTCTCTGCTGCCTTTTTGTTGTTGTTGTGGCTGTCATACTTTTCCCTCAGGCCTAACCCTTTCCTTGAACCCGTTTGACTTAGAGGGTTCTCTGTTCTTTTTTCTTAGCCCCATCTTTGTTTAAAGGACCACTACCAGCAAATGATGAAAAAAACATATATTTTTTTTATCTTGCCATGATTTACTGCACCTCCCAAAGTTGCTTGCAGCAAAATAAGTACTCATTGCTAATTTTATTTTGTTTTTACTCTTGTCTGCCCTCATGGGGGCAGACATCGTGATTCCTTTGGAAAGCTAAATCTGTCCCATAATGCATAGATTGTGAGAATAAATAGCCCTACCATTTGTTGTCAGACTAGACCTCCATTCACTTAGAATGGAACACCTGAAAAAAACTGCCACGTTTGAGAGTCTGCAGCTCGTGTGTCATTGACTGGTCTGCACTGAGTTTTACAAATGTTGTTCCTACTCACGGCCGGCCTTAGGCATAGGCGAACTAGGGCGCTGTACAACTGGCCTTGTAAACGGCGGAATTTTATGAATTTATTTATTTATTTTAACAAATGTACTTTTGGTATTTTGCGATCTTCTCGGCGCCCTGTCTAGCCAAGAAGATCGCAAAATAATAGGGTGAAGGGAAGGGGGAAGCGCCCTCCCACTTTTATAGCATCAGGTTGGCTTCAACAAGGTAAAAAAAATATATATATATATTATATATATATATATATATATATATATATATATATATATATATATATATATATATATATTTTCTGCCACCCATCACGCTCATGCGTCAGTGAAGAGAGGGGTTAAGGTCATCATGCGTGCGCGTGTGGCCATTCAGATTCAAAACAAGGTAAGTGGAAGTGTGAGTCTATGTGTAAGTTAAGCCATTTGTTTCTGTATGCGAGAGAAAGTGTGTGCGGGTATGTGTTTGTATGTAAACTAAATTAGTCGTTCTGGTGTGTGTGTATGTGTGTGTGTGTGTGTGTGTGTGTGTGTGTGTGTGTGTGTGTGTGTGTGTGTATATATATATATGAGTGCGTCTGTGTGTTCTTGCTTGTTGTAACTTGTTTTGAGCCATCACAGTTATGAAGAATAAATTAGCAAACAATTCTCTGGAACTTTTTTTTTTTTTAAGTAGCTTACAAGAAAGCAGCAATAATATCCAAAATACAAGAATTAAGAGCCAGTTAAGTTGCCTATAGTTTCATTGGTGAAGGGAGTCCAAATGTTTAGGTTCAGATAGACTTTGGGCACAGAGGTATATTCTGACACTTTTCTTCTCAAAATATACAGACCTCTGAAGTGACACTGAATACCTTGCATAATATCCTCTCAGCGCCCAGCTTAAATAACAAAACAAAGCAGACATCTGTACCAGCCAACCTAGTTGAAACTCCTGAAGGAAAATGAGTGCAGCCACTTAAAATTATGAATGGGGAGACAAAGAATATGAACTATGCCCAGGCATCTAGGCACAAAGCATATCCTTTATTCCATCAACCATGAATAGGCATCAGCCTGTAGCACAGCTGGATGAGATTTCATGAGAGAAGAGAAGGAATCAATCACAGATTATAACAGACGTGGGCTCACACCTCTAGGGGGGCAATGGCCAGTGTAGGAGTAAAGCATTGCAATTGCTTAAAACAGGGACACTGCAGGCCATTTATCTATTCACTTGCTAATTTATGTAAATAAATGCCATGTTTCTTTCAATAGATAGATAATTAAATTGTCTGCAACATCCCATGATGAAAGCAGCCAGAGCTGCAGCACCCTGTGGTAAGTCAAGGCAATTAGTCAGTCAGTTCATGGGCTTTCTGCTCCTTGACAAAGCAGAACATCCAAGGTTACTATACAGTAATGGTTGGTAACAATCAAAACAGCAACAGTAGCTATTGTTGTTACACTAGCCTGAGGTAATGTATTTTACCCACAATGCTTTGAGGCAACCAGATACTTCTGCATCCTGGGAAAAGTCTGAAATGGGTGCTTCAATTCTCAGGCTCACTGATGCTACATTTCAATATTAGTGAGACTGAGAATTAACTCATTTTCCTTACTGCAGCAAAATTATTTTCATAGTTTGTAAGATGTCTGCTATGTGCTGTGGAAATTGATGGCTACAGTCATTTTGTTGTGCTATATTAACACTGTCCCTGATTTTGCCTTGTACATTTGCCCTGTTTCCCCCAAAGTGTTAATGTTCTGCTAAATGACTGAAGATTACAGTCAATCAATAATGCCAGATGTTACCGTTTCATGCTTCTAGTATGCTGAAAATATGTGTTAATATAAAACCTGTTCTATTAACTTTTTAAGTGAATTAGATTAACAAGTAAATAATGCACAATGAACAGGATTTGGGACCTTTGTATTCCCACTATTTTTGGTTTGTCCAAAATTCATTAGCAAAGGAGTAGAAAGGTATATGCATTAGCTATGTGCGTACATCCTAGTGTATGTAATATTATAGATGTCTCATTACTACATCTCAACAAGGTAGAACAAACAACATACATGTGCAGAGCACAGTGTCAGCATCAAAAGCTGCATGGTCTGCTCAAGTCATTTATTTTGTTGAGTACATATCATATGATTTGCAACTGTTCAATTCATTTATATTTCTGTGCTCATGAAAGAGAGAGAAGGAGCATTTTCTGTCTTGTATTTTGCTCATATTTTCTCATTGATTCATATGGCAATGTGTCAGAATAACATTTATCTGCTTATTAACTATTACAAGTAAGCAGATTGCTGTTCTCCTTTTGAAAATGGTGATTGGAAGATATTAGCACTTTTGTTATATAAAATGTGACTGAATGTGAGAAGAACAAGAGGGAGAGAAATAGAGCAAGACAGGATTAGTAAGGGGAATATATATCTCTTAAAGGCAAGGTATCCTTTCAATTAGATTGTCTATATTGACTTAGCATATATATTTCTTCTTATATCTTCATCAGGGCTGACTGTAGATGAAAGTAACATATGCTCTTGCCATCTATTTAATATCCTTTAATTAGACTTTGCAGGACTAATGAGAATTTCTGTAAATTAAGATAAAGTACTTTACTATAGCTACTGTGAGTTTGTGTGGAACAAACTTAAATATTAGTGCAGGAAGAACAAAGCCATACATACTAAAAGCCCTCTGACCAATCTAAACAGGCAGCTAAGAGGACTAATTAGTACTTCAAAGGCTAAATTTGAAGAAAAAAATACATTCTCAGTCCACGGACAACCACAAAGCTTTCTACAACTATGTCCATAACCTCAGGGGAAATACACAAAAATGCACAGAACTTACTGTGAATAGCATCGGGTCTATATCACTTCAGCGATCCTGACGTCATCGATCCCAAACCACTGAACTCCACTTCCATGAATGTTCCCACTGAAAAAGGATTTCACCAGAGAAAGAAAGCACATGGCCAACACCACAACGGAACACACACTGAAGTATGTCAAACCCACCCAAGGAGGGCCTGCACCCCCCACATCCCCTGATATAGGGGGCTGTACCCACACACTCCAACTATAAATACCAACTCTGAGATTGCACTACAGTGGGAAAGGGCAAAGTTGTGCTGTTGACCAACTTCTTTTCCCTGCTTAAATCTTTCATGGATGTGAACATTTGCAGAAGTGAAATACAGTGGTTTGAGGTCGATGAAGTCAGGTTCGCTAAAGTGAATCTTCAGTGAACTGATATAGACCCAATGTCATCACCCACAATGAACTGGAGGCCATTGCTAACCTTTTAGCTGACAGGTTCAGCTCAGATTTCTCCCCCAGCTCCCCCTGATAGTCCAAAGGAAATCCCACTTACTATAATCCCCTCAATCATTACTAGGGAACAGGTTATCAATGCACTTTCCAAGACCAAAAACACTGCTTCGATAGGCTCTAATAACATCCTGGGATGCTTACTAAATGCCATGAAACATGACCTCTCTGGTCCGCTTGAATCACTTTTCATCTGGAGCCTACAGTCAGGTTTTGTGTCCAAGTGATGGAAAATGGCTTCAGTAATTCCTCTGCATAAAGGAGGTCCAAACACTGATCCAGGTAACTACAGGCCCATAATTCTGACCAGCCTCATATGTAAGGCCAAGGAAAGAATTATCATAGACATGATAAATGAGGAACTAGGTAACCTGCAAACACTGGACCTATCACATCTCAGTCTTGTTAAAGGATGGTCATGCATATTAAATCTGGTGGACTTTTATGAGTGGGTCACCAAAGCATTGGATGCAGGTAAGACTGTGCACACACCTTACCTCAACCTGGTCAAGGCTTTTGATACAATACCCCATTCAGGCATTATAAACTAGCTCACTAATTTAGGTATAAACCTTTTATCACCCACTGGATAGCCAGCTGTCTCACTGATAGGACCCAGAAGATCAAAACAGGTGAAGCTACCTCCACCAAGAGACAAGTCAATAGCAAAGTGCTCCAGGGCTCATTAGTGGGCCCACTCCTTTTTTGGCATCTATTTCTCTGAAATGGATGCAAATGCAGAACATTTATGGATATGACTAAGTTTGCAGATGATTGCAAGCTGGAGATTATCAATGACTGCCGTGCAGTCACTAACATTCTTCAATAAGGCCTAAATCTAACAAACAAATTGTGCCAAAGCAATGGTCTTAAATTAAATGATAAGAAATGCATGATTGTATCCTTTGTAAAGTCAATTATTCTGGCTAATTACCATGTTGATAATTTGCCCCTAAGAGTCAACTCAGTGGTCAGAGATCTGGAAATGCACATAGTCTGTAGCCTTACCTTCGACCACCATGTGGCCACCGTGGTGAGGAAATCCTTTTATGTTGTGCAACATATAAGTAAGGACCTGGCATCTAGGTCCAAAGAGGTTATTATCCTACTGTATTCTGTCTTTATCAGACTAATCATACAGTACAATGTTCCCTTCAGTATGTACCTGGCCAGACATATGCAGCAACTAGAGCTACCTCAGAGGTTCCTTACAAAAAGAATACAAGGCATAACAAACTTGCCTTATGCAGAGTGCCTTAAAGCCCTTTTCCTCTACTCAGTCTCCTAAAAATTGCTGAGGAGTTATTTGTGCCTAGCTTACAAGGCATCCACAAACCCCACACTTATGAATCTCCTGCATATTCGTAAGTCAACAGAACCAGAAATACAAGGTCTAGGGACCTGAATTTTGTCTGTGACTTGAACAAAACATGCTGGAGAGACAGATATGTGTCCCAGAGACTGCCCCTCCTGTCAAACAGGTTTCCCATTCATGTAAAGCTGAGTCCATCTATTACCCAGTTTAAGCACAACCTAGACCAGTGGATGGGGAATAGGAAATTTACACTGGACCTGGCACCCATTTTCCTTATGGACAGAGGCAGCTTATGCATGCCTAGCCCTCAGTGTCCTATTTGGATACAGGACATCATTATCCATTTGGGAAAACTTGGCTAGGCTTAGAAAGGCCCCATGGGCCATCAGACTAGTAACAATCTATGAATCTATAAATCTGTATATTACTCTGGCCATTAGTATTCTTAATTTTTTTAACAAACTCAGACACATGAAGTGCACACAGTCAACAATGCATTATTAATTGCTGTGGATGTAAATGACTGACCTTGCTGAACTCATAAAGTTAAACTATTTGTCTATTTTTATAGGACTAATGTGCATTTGTGCAAAGCAGATTGGAATACATTACTGTGGCCATTTTTATCATAGATATGTGAGGTGTACCACAGTCAATAAGATGTCTGTAACTGATAAGCATAGACATTGACTGGCAGCCCTATTTTTAAGACTTCCATTTTGAAGAGTCTGAAACTAAACGTTTATTTTACATTAGTAGTTCACTGCTTTTCCTTACTATTCTAGTCATTTCCATCCCAACTCCTTTTGTCTGGCAGGAGCTAATCACTTCCTTCCATTCTTTCCTTGCTTTATCTTCCACCCCTTCATTTTCTTCTGCTTTATACTTCTCCATACAATGACTGAAAATCTCCTGTCCACATTCCCCTTCTGGCACTTGTCCCTTGTTTTGCAATTTCATGCTATATGTTTTATCACCCACATTTCTTTTTTCCTGTCAGTGCCCCTCTCTCCACTACCTATACCTGATGCAAAATTCCAAGGAGATTTTATTCTTTTTTATATATCCTCTTCATATTTCAGAGGCCTCTGTCTAGGTAAAGGTACACTCCCAGGCCAGAACATTTGTTTCATGCTTGCATCTTCTGTCATGAACCTCAAGGATCTCAAGTCTGTTTTCCTTCCCTACTTATATATTCTTTTCAGTGTGAGATACCATCTGTGCAACACTCGTATTATCTTTTTTCCCCACACCATGCATTTTCTGCAATTCTGATGATATTTTGAGGAAATTTCACCATTTAGCTTCCCAGTTTGTCACCTTTTCTCCTTCTGCCATCCTTTCCTTATTTCTTTCTTTACATATTTCTCTACTTTCCCTTCAAGTCCTCATAAATTATTTAGCTTTTACCTTTTCCCTGTTTTTTTCCCATTTCTCTCATTGATACCTCATCTCTGTTCTCTTTTCTTTCCGGGTTTTTCTTCTTTATCCCTCTTCCCCATACATTTTTTCTTAGTTTGGTGTATGTCCGACATTTGTTTTGTGTTAATCTAATTTTGTGTATTAATTCTTGTAGGGTTTTGAATACTGTCTGTCCTCCTGCCCCTTCCTTCATTAACTCCTGCTCTCTTCTTATCTTATTTTTCTCCCATTTTTATTTGCTTCTACCATATGAAAGTACCCTAGCACACCTTTCTCCATATGCCTCTGTCTTTTTCTTGTCCAAAAATTATGTCAACCCATCTGTTTAGTGCCTTTTTATTCACTTTTATATTTTCCCTGCCATCCTATTTGCCTTCTCTCCTCTTGCCCTTTGGTCTCCCCCTTATTCTTTATCTATCTAAGTTTATATGCTAAAGCGTACTTGGGTATGTGTGGTAATTTCAGCAATGAACATGGTCTACTGAGTTCTGCTTTTCCCACCACTGTCATAAACGGAGGATTATTATTGCCTGCATTATTTCAAGAATTTTGGATGTACAAGCAGTATTTTGTTTTGTGTTTTTATTGCAAATTCATCTCTGTTTGCTTTTTGTTTTCTGTATGATATTGCTATTTGGGGATCCCCTCCCCATGTTTTGTTTGTATAAAATGACTTTTGGTCAGTGGAATTACCTGCTTGGCAACACTGAGCTAAATGTTGAGAATGTGGAGTTGATTTGTAGGGCATGTATCCGATGAAGTCTTTTCTTCCATTTTGACCCATGCAAGGGTAGCTTTGGATTCTTGAGGAGGAATTTTACTAGACATTTTTTTATATGTGGCAGTGGAGCAGCAGGTAGGAGGCTCATTGTTGGTGCTAGAAGACACAGCACCTATTGAAAATAGTAAGGGAAGAAGTTTTGCTCTGCCAAATTTCCACTAGTAGTAATGCCATTCCTGGTGTCCCCTGAAAAGAGGCCACTAGCCTAGTAGGACTAAAGGTAAACAATTAAAATGTTTACATGTGGTCTTTGTAATTGATGTCAATGAAACTGTAACCTTTTCACTATACATGGCTTTAATATTTGTTTGATGGATGTTTAGAATTTATTTTTATAAAGAATCTTTTTTTTTTTTTTCCTGTTGGAGGTACATAGTTCAAGTGAATTTCTACTGGCATATAGCTTTGCACGTGTTGAAAGTGTGGTTTTAATGTAGTAGGTATGTCACAAGTAGGTGTGGAGTATCATTAATTACCAAGGAGAGATCTGGTGTGTTTAACATTCTTCTGGAGTGATGTTGACTTTTTTTAAACCTCCTTTTGCATTTATTTCTGATTCTTTTATTATTGTGCAGAATTCTGTGTGTTTTGTCTGTCTCACTCTTATGGTTTTGTATTACTTGCATTCCCCTTCGAGTTATTGTAGATTAGACTTTGGTTCTCACTGTAGTAACATAACATCATAGCATGGTTGTTAAGGTTTCTGCTACACATCTCCAAGGTCTGTGGTTAGTTTCTGATCTCTATTCCCTTCTCTGTGCAGATTTCCATGTAGATAGAGAAGAATTTTGGACTGTTGTCAGCTTTATCTAAGGGAGGGTTGGGTGTGTGTGTGTGTGTGTGTGTGTGTGTGTGTGTGTGTGTGTGTGTGTGTGTGTGTGTGTGTGTGTGTGTGTGTGTCTGGGCAGTAATATTGGTGGACTGTAATGACAGAAGTCGTGAATGGCCTTTTATTTTTGACATTTTTTGAAATGGGAAGTTATTGGTTCATACATTTTGTTTCATTGCTTATTAAACGAATGTTTAAAACTTCAAATTTAAAACATACTCTAACAAGCGGTACTGTATTATACAAGGAATATAATTCAGTACAATCAGGAAAGTGAATCCAAGAATAAGTACGTGTATGCATGGCCCTAAAAATGTGTGCAAGGAGTCTGTTTTGAAAACAGCCCAAAGGTAAACTCAGTTCTCCACTAGCCAGATGCATTTCTATGAATGTGGATTTTCATGCTGTTTCAATGAATGTGACTTTTGCCATTTCAATGAATGTGAGTTTCAAGGGCAGAGAAGTTTACTGCTCATGCTAAGTCTCTCTTCATTGTGAGACTGTATTGTTTTTTAGCAAATGGCTGTCTGTGTACTATTTTATTTCAATATCTGTAATCACTGTAGAAGCGAATAAGAGAACAGTATGCATGGTAACTGGTGAGAAATAACCAAATAATGGAACATTGGAGTGGCTGAGGAGGGGGCTGCTTCTGGGGGGAGGGGGTTGCTGCTGGAGTGGCTGCTCTGGGGGAGAAGTCTGTTACCCTGCTAGGGCCCTATTTGACAATGATCTGGCTCTGGTATTTAAAGTAGAAAATACGTATGCAAAGGTAGCTGCAGTTTAATTACATTACAAGGTATCTTTTTTCCCTATGCATTTAAATAATTTAAGAAAATGACTGGGGTGGCTTTCTTGGGGAATGACTCTGTGGGTGTGGCTCAAATAGGGGTGTTTCATGAGTGTGGTGTGGGTGTGGCTTAAGGGGCACCAGAACACTACTTCGCCTAGGGGGCCATTTCAGCTAAGGCCGGCCCTGTTCCTACTGATGTACTACACATTCTCTGAAAGAAACTTGCAAAAGTGTTACCAAATTACTGAGATAAAAAAGACTTTTCACAAGGAGCAGTTTTGCAAGTTTCAATTCCTGGTCAAGTTACTCCTCCCATCTCCCCTCCTTCAGTGGGCTACAGTCTCACATTTCCAGCTTGGGTAGATTCAACTATTTATTTATTTATTTATTTTACATTTGTTGACTGGGCTAGTCTAGCTGGATACATTTCCATTTTCAGTAGAGGCCCAGGGAGAAAAGCTCCACATAAATTTGACCAAAAAACGTTACAATAGACAAGCAAATGGACAAAATCATCATAGATGAAAAGACAAATAAAAAATATAGTACCCAATAACAGATATATACAAAGAGAGGATCACATTTCTAAAAATAATATTAAGTAGCTGAAATAACATCAAGAACAAGGCACAAAACAGAGAGCAAAATTGATTAATAATATTATAAAGAACTAATCTTAGTAACAGAAGGAGAAAGAGAAGCACTAAAATAGGAGAGGAGGAAGGGAAGCAGTATAAGAAAAGAGAAGGGAAAGTTGTGAGAGATTAGCATAGAGGAAAGAAGAAACAACAGACAAACAACTGACAACAGACATCGAACAAATCACAGCCTGGTGTGCCACTAAAACTGTTCCCTCATAGGTCTCTTCACTTCTGAACGGCATTTCCCAGGAATAAAAAAAAAAAACAATAAGTGAGAAGGTCACTGAAAAACAATAATGAAAACTCCAGCAAAGCCAGAACTTCCACTGAGTGACCTTCCAATCCTCTTGTATCAAAGGCACATGGGATATATGCAAATGATCCTTATGAACATCAGGTGTTTCAGCTGTATAAAAAAAAAAAACAAAGCACACACATCAGTCCAGAGTTTAGGTCAATCTGTCCGTTTTTTAAAATGTGCTCAGTAAAATATTCAACTTGTAATGCATTCTGGCTGCTGACATGGTTATCTTTACATAGTTATTCTCTTATAGCATAACCTGAACTTGTGGTATTTAATGATAAAGTTTACAACAGTTCTCAGTTTCTTAACAATGACCTCCCATGCCTCTGATGTGACCTGGTACTTTCTCTTACTATTGCTTTATGCAGTTTGTCTTAGTTGTATACCTGTAGCATGTCTCTCATCCTCACAGCAACAGACTCCTGGAGAAAACTTCCAAAGCAGATACTTGTATTGAAAGAATACCAGCAGCTGTAGCAGTGATACCATACTCCAAAACAATGCACTCAAACATAGTACTGACAAACACAGGGGACTGTATTATGTCTGAATCAAGCAATGAGGAAATTGCTAGGGACTAAACTGAGCACAATTTTACTCTTAATCTCTACATTTCATAATGCCTAACATTCACACCACACTTATAAAGGCATACCTCCACTTTCCACAAACACAGCTACCCTCTCCCACACAACATACCAGTCAAATATAAGGCTTTTCCCACCTCTCTGCAAACACTGTTGTAATGGCTTTGGCAAATGAAAACGATTGATGGATGTCAGTTCAGGACTCCCATCCATACCTCTCAACAGAAAGTCCAGATTTTTTTGTCTCAGTTTTTGTCTGTTTTTCATAAAATTGCAGTTTTCTGGCAAATTATTGGCAAATCATTGAACAAGGAAGTCAGAAAATAATGACAGGCATTTGATTTTCAGACTTAATATCATTAAGAAAATTCACACAAATGCAAAACCTGTTTATCAACTTTCTAAGTTTGTAAGAGCAATATTTAAATTTGTCCCTATTTTTGGGCCTATGTCCCTCATTATTTATGGCCTTGTCCAGATTTCTTGTTCTAAGATGTTGAAAGGTATGTTGCCATCCCTTCCTACCGGAGCCAGTCCACTGCACTTACACAAGTGTCCCCCTCAGCAGGGCAGCAAGTAGTTATCACTGCAGATTTGCTTTATAGGTTCATAGGTGTGTACTAGGCTAATGGCCCTGGAGCCTTTACAAACCTAGCCTACAGGATTACCCTGGCATTGTGCCACCCGACATTAGTTCCCAGTGCCTCTATCAAGTAGAGCCACTGGAGTGATCCCCGGGGTGAATTTTCTATTTCCCATCCACTCATCAAGATTTCTCTTGAAGAGGGCCAGTGAGGTGCTCTGCTTGACATGTATGGGAATAGCACGGGCAGTCTCTGGGTTATCAACCTGTTCCTTCAGCATGTTCTGTTGTTGTGGTAATGAGGTTGAGGTTAAGGTCTCTGGAGCGTGTGGTGCAGAGGGACTGGGATTTCTTTAGATGCAGCATTTCTAACAGAGCTAGGTCAGACATGGCTTTGTAAGTCAAGCAGAGACCGCCTCTAAGTAGGCGATATGAGACAGAGAATAGTTGGAGTTTTTTGAGTCTGTCCATATAGGACAAGTGTTTAAGGCCTAGGATCCTCTTTGTGAGGTACTTTTGCGGCCTCTCTAGTTGTTGCAGATGTCTAGTGAGGTACATGCCAAATGGGTCATTGTACTCGATGACTGGCCTAATGAGGGAAGCGTAGAGGGAGACACTTATCTCTTCCTTCCTGAGATGTGTAATGAGATGTGCCACACAGAAGGCCTTTCTGACCACAGTGGTAGTGTGGTGGTCAAAAGAGAGGTTGCTGTCAACCTGTGTTCCCAGATCTCTTATAATGCCTTCTGTGTTCAGTGGACTACCATCAATGTGGTAATTCGTGGGAACAGAGTTTTTTCCCAAAGGGGATGACGACATTTTTTGTCATGGAGATTAAGGCCATGGTTCTGACACCAGTCGTTGGTCTCAGTGATGTCTTTCTGCAGAATGTCAACATCACTTGGGGAGTTAATAATAGCTCCCAACTAGTAGTCTGTGAACTTTGTCAGCCAGAGACCCTTCATGTTGCCCTGGACTTCAGAGAAGTAGATACTAAACAGGAGAGGTCCTAGGACTGAACCCTGTGGGACTCCACTCATGACTGGTCGGCAGTCTGACATGGAGTCAGCTACTTTCACACTGTGGGTTCTATCTGTGAGCCAGTTTGCAACCCACATAATGATATAGGGGTTGATGCCTAGCTTAGTCAGTTTTTCTATGATTCCCAAGTGGGGAATGGTATCAAAGGCTTTTGCCAGATCAAGGTAGGCTGTATGAACCACCTTGCCTTCATCCATAGCTCTGGTGACTGACTCAAAGAAGTCAACCAGGTTGAGCAGGCATGATCTAGCCTTCACAAAACCAAACTATGTGGGATCCAGAGTTTGGAGACTCCCTATATCCTTGTTTATTAGGTCCATGATGATGCATTCCATAGCTTTGCATATCAGGCTCATCAGGCTAATTGGGCAATAGTTCTCAAGGTCTGTAGTCACTCCTCCCTTGTGGAGAAGGATGAGTGTAGCAGTGCACCATTTGGTAGGGACAAAGCCTGAAGTGCGGCTGTAACTGAACAGGGCACACAGGTGTGGTGCCAGTTCACTCTGTAGTTCATGTAGAACACAGCCAAGGATATTGTCAGGTGCCATAGAAACTGCATTCTTGGCCTTGGACAGTGCTGTTTTAACCTGTGCAGCAGTAATACTGGTGCCTGGCAAATCTACTGGTATTGTAATTGGTCCTTTGGTGGGGGGCAAAGTTGGCACTGAATCTGTCGACCAGTATATTGGCAATATCTGTTGGCTCGGTATAGAGGAGCTATCATTGTGCAGTAGCTCAGAGCAAATCTGGGTATTGCCATGGAGATTCTACACATAACTATAGAAGGCCTTATTTATTGCCATTTGATGACCAGGATAGTCCACTGGGCCGGGAAGAGCCCATTTTCAGTGGAGACCCAGGGAGAAAACCTCTGCAGGATATAGACAATTTTACAATAGTTATATAAAAGTAAATAAAGTAGTACAACAGTGAAAAATACAGAGATAATACACAATTTAAGGAAACCAGTTTGGTGGACCCCTGCCATAAACAAGCTATACAATAGAAGGAGGAAACTAGTACAGAAAAGAGTAAAATCCCAAGAAGGGAAGACATCCCTGAACAGTATCAGCAAGAAACTACAATCCCTCATAAAATCATCCAAGGCGAGCTTCGAAAGAAAAATTGCCAAGGACTCCAAAGATAACCACAAGGCATTCTTTAGCTATGTCAAGAATCTAAATGGCAATGCTCAGATCTGCTCGGAGTTAGTACAGAATGGCACAAAATACAGTGAACCAACCGATATTGCCAACATCCTGGCAGACAGGTTCCATGCAAACTACACTCCCCTCTCACCCCCAAAAGGGCCCATAACCATACCAGAAGACTGTAGAGCTCCTGAAATCACAGACACTCAGGTTAAAACAGCCCTCTCCAAAGCAAAAACACAGCATCAATGGGACTGCACAGTGTCCCAGGTTGCATCCTACATGAGCTCAAAGATGAACTAACCCCTCACCTAAACACACTGTTCAAACTCAGCCTCTCCACAGGCTACGTACCCAAAGAATGGTGCGCAGCAATGGTTATTCCACTCCACAAAGTTGGAACCACAACAGACCCCGGGAACTATCACCCAATAAGCCTGACTAGCTTGGTCTGCAAGGCTATGGAGCGCATCATCCTGGAACTCATTGACAGAGACACTGGGAACCTCCAAACACTGGACCCTACCCAGTTCAGCTTTGTTAAGGGCAGATCATGCCTCTCAAACCTGGTGGACATCTTTGAGACAGTTACCAAGGCTATAGATGAGGGAAAGGTGGTACACACAGCCTACCTAGACCTCACAAAGGCCTTTGACACCATTCCCTATTCTGGTATTATAGACAAGCTCACCAGCCTGAACACAAACCTCTACATCACAAGATGGGTTGCCAACTGGCTCACAGACAGAACCCACATGGTGAGAGTTGTGAGAGCTAGGTCTGACTCTAAACTGGTTACAAGTGGTGTTACCCAGGGCTCAGTCCTAGGACCTCTCCTGTTTGGTATATACTTCTCAGAGGTACAGGCAAGCACAGGAGGACTATGGCTGACCAAGTTTGCAGACGACTGCAAACTAGGGGCTATAATTGACACTCCGGCTGACACAGACATCCTTCAAAAGAGGATCACTGAGACGGATACCTGGTGTCAAAATCATGGCCTCAAGCTAAATTCCAAAAAGTGCATAGTCATCCCCTTTGGAAAAAACAAAGTACTCACAAACTAGCACATAGGTGGTAGTCCCCTAAATACAGAAGACGTAATAAGGGATCTGGGGACCCAAGTAGATAGTAATCTCTCCTTTGATAATGACATTGCCAAAGTGGTTAGAAAATCCTTCTATGTGGCCCACCTAATCACAAAAGGGTTCGCATCCAGATCAAAAGAGGTCATTGTGCCCCTCTACTCATCACTCATCAGACCCATCATAGAGTACAACTCCCCATTTGGGATGTACCTTACAAGACACCTGCAACAGCTGGAAAGACCACAGAAGTACCTCACCAAGAGGATCACTGGCCACAAACAGATGCCCTATGCAGCTCGACTGAAGAAACTCCAGCTGTACTCACTTGCATACTGCCTACTCAGAGGTGATCTCTGCCTGACATACAAGGCCACGTTCAACCCAGAATTAATGGACATGCTCCACCTAAAGAAAACCATATCCCCTTGAGCTACATGTTCTAGGGATCTAAACCTCACCACAACAATAAATAGGACATGCTGGAGGGATAGATTCCTGTCCCAGAGACTTCCCATGCTTTGGAACAAGATTCCAATCTACATTAGGCAGAGCTCCTCGCTAACACTCTTCAAGAGAAACCTTGACGAGTGGATGGGAAACAGAAAGTTTACCCCTGGGATCACTTCAGTGGCTCTGCTGGACAAAGGCACAGGGAACTAATCTAAGGGGGCGGTGAAAGCCAACACATTCTGGTTAGGCTTATAAATGCCTTCGGGCAGATAGCCTAGTACTTACCTATGAACCTATAACATTTCAAATCTTAGGTAATGATTTACAAAAGTGAGCTTCACGTAGTCTAAACTTATTAAAAGTACAGGCATTTCAGAAGAAAAAAACATGCAAGTAAAACATTTATGTACAGATTAAAAAAAACAAGCTTTTTTTTATTTTTTGGAAGTTAGAAATATGAGAGGGACAGAGAGAAGGTGAGGTGGGAGAGGTAAAAGGTGGTATATAATGGAGAAAGGGAGTGGGTTGGGGGGAAGTTTATGAGGTATAGGGTAGGAGAGGAAGTAGAGGCAAAGGGTAAGAGTGATAGAAAGTTGAGGTATATAGTGCATGGGAGATGGTGTCAGAGTTTATGTGGTAGGGATACAGGAACATTCCCACTTTGAAAGAAGGTAAGATTGGAGAAGAGTTTTGAAGTTTGAGTGGCTCTGAGTATTTTGAAGGGTGGTAGGGAGAGAATTCCAGAGTTTAGCTAGGGAGCAGAATAATAGTAGGTGGTCACAGGGTCGACGAGCCTTATATATGTTTAGAAGATTGTGGTTTTCTGATCTTAGAGAGCAGTTGGGAATGTAGAGGATTAAAGAGGTGGACAGAAAAGGACAACTAGAAGGTTTGAATATGAGCTTGTGAGCAGTAGTAAGTCTAAGGAGTTTGAGGTAGTTAGGAGGTTCAAGCCATTTCAGGGAGTGGAGAGAGACAGTGATGTCATGAGTTTCTGGAGCTGGTGGCAAATTTAAAGATTTTATTGTAACAGGCTTCCAACTTGGCCTGTAAGCCTAGCTGAAGATTAGTGAATAGGGGGGACTGTACATAAGAGAGGGAAGAAGGTAGGTAGAGGTAAGGGTGTGTCTGGTGGAGGGGGTAAGGTAATAATTGTGTCTATACAGGAGACCTAGTTTTTGGTGAGTTTTTTTTGATATTCGTTTGGATATGGATGTCGAATTTTAGTTTTTCATCAATTATGACACCAAGCAGTTTGGTATGTGATACTATTTCTGTGGAGTTGTTACTCTGAGCAGTCACTGTAAGAGTTTCTGTCTGTATTGGTGTTTTTGGATGGGGAGAAGATCGTTAACTTTGTTTTATTGGCATTTAAGGTGAGGTAGATCAAAAACACCAAGAATCAGGAGAAAAACAGGTCTTTTGGCGTAAAATGATTTAATTCACTATTCGTCAAATTTCTGATGAAGTCGCCTTTGACGACTAGCGAATTAAATCATTTTACACCAAAAGACCTGGTTTTCTCCTGATTCTTGGTGTTTTTGATGTACATTTTTCTTTGGTATACACTGCTGCTTTTCCTGCTGCTTTTATTTGTCTCAATTTAAGGCGAGGTGATTACTATGCATCCATAATTTGGTATTAGAGAGGGGTAACTGTGTTTTGAGAAGTCTGCTGTACAAATAATAGTCAAATTGTCAGCATATTGAATTAGTGTGGCATCAGAGAGAGACTGGTGGAAGTTGTTAATGAAGATGTTAAAGGAGGGGGCGTAGACTGGAACCCTGGGGAACTATGGTAGGTGTGTGTAGAAAGGAAGAGAGTGAGTTTTTCCATTTAATGGCTTGCTGTCTTTCAGAGAGGTAGCTGGTGAACCAGGTGATGGTGGGGGGGAGGTTGAGAGAGGAGACTTGGGATAATAGTAAGGGGTGAGAAACGGTATCAAAAGCTTTGGAGAGGTCAAGGAACAGAGTAGAAACTATTTTGCCATAGTTGCCAGCAAGGTTTATGGAGTCTAGAAAGGAGAGGAGGGCAGTGATGGTACTATGCCGGGGACGGAAACCATGTTATGTAGGGGTTAGAAGGTTGTTTTGGGTGATATAGAACATCATTTGGGATTGAATACATTTCTCCATGATTTTTGTTAGTGAGGATAGGATGGGCCGAAAATTAGAAGTGTCAGTGTTTTTGCCACCTTTATGGAGTGGAATGATAAAGGCATGTCATAGTGAGGGGGTGTATGATTCTAGTACAGATCAGTCTATTAAGATAGAGATGGTATGGCAATGCTGTCTGCAGACTATTTGAGGAAAGTTGTGGGTAGGTTATCTGGGGCAGGGGAGCATGGCTTGAGTTGAAGGAGGAGCTTCTTTATTTTGCTTATAGAGACAGGAGAGAAGCTAAAAGTAGGAATAGGGGTAGTCAGATTGTGTGGAGATGTAGAGGGGTTGGTTGGGGGAAGAGGTTGAGAGTGGTGAGAGAAGCTGGTGATGAGTTTAGCTATGGGTTCTGTGAAGAAGGTATTGAAGTTAGAGGCATTTTCTAGATCAGTAAGGTTTAGGTTAGGGGATGGATTATCCTTATTGCCTGGGTGGAGAAGGGAGGAGATAGAGTCCAAGAATTTTCTTGGGTTGGATAAGTTTTCTGATTGAAGTTTATTGTAGTATGATTTTTGATCCCTGATTATTAGCTTTGTTGCAGTGTTATAGAGTTGTTTGACTTCTGTTAGGACATGGGGTAATTTATTTTTATGGTAAAGTTTCCACTTTTTGTCTCTTAGGTGCATGATTTGCTTAGTTTCTTTGGTTAACCAAGGGGAGGATAAAGTTTTAACTTTTTTAGTTTTTACTGGAGCAAGGTTGTTAAGAAGGTTCAGGAAGGTTTTATTAAAGTAATCAATGGCATTGTCAAGAGGCACGGTTTTTAAGGGTGACCAGTCTATGAATATTTGTGGGTTGAAATTGGAGAGGTTCCGAGATTGCACGTGGTGGTGTAGCTTTTGAGCGGGAGAGGAGTGATGGTCAGCAAATGCAGGCAGGTGGTCACTGAGAGAGTCAGGAAAGGTGCCAGTATCTGAGATAAGGTTAGGATGAGACACTAAGATCCAGTCAATGATAGTACCAGTGGTCTCACCTTTGTTTGGCCTGGCTGGAGAGTTTACTAATTGGGTGTAGTTGTAGAGGTTGATATTTAGGGAGGGGGATTCAGAGTTTATCATGGCCCAGTTTATATTTACATCACCTAAAATAACTGTTTCGTTTTTGATGTTAGTTGAAAACCAGGAGAGTATGTCTTCTAGTAGAAGGATGTTGTTGCCTGGAGGAATATAGAGGGTGGCAATACATATGGATTTGTGTTTATTGAGATTAAGGAGGGCAATACAAAGTTCAGAATTGGCAAATTTAGGAATGGGATTGGTGTAGGGAGTAACAGTGTAGGAAAAGTAGAGTATAGCTACTCCACCACCTTTTTTGCTGGGTCTGTAAGAGCGTAAAATTTGGTAGCCTGGTGGGAGAATTTCAGTATTTTTTATATTAGAATTAAGCCAGGTCTCTGTGAAGGCAACAATGTCAGTTTGGTTATGGGACAGCCAAGTGTGGAGGATGGGAATTTTATTTCTAAGGCTTTGGGCATTGATTTTAATAAAACAAAAATTCTTGGGGGTGGAGGAATGTGGTAGATGGAGATGAGAGTTGGGTGTGGTGCTGGTAAGGCCAGGGTTGGGGTGGATGTCCCCAGATAGAGACAGCGAGAGCCTGTGTAGTATGACTCTAATATAGTTTGTTAAAGAGGGTGAGTATAGGTGGTGGTGATTGGTGGGTGAGGGAGTAGAGGATGGGGTAGGATGGGAATTACTCTGAAATTAAATAGGAGAGTAGTGTTTGAAGAGTACAGTGTAGAAGTGTGATGCATATTCTTGTCTGTCTTGTGGTTCTCTTTAATATCTGCTGCAATTCTATTTTCATAGCTATCTTGGTTCTGTTCGGTATGGTGGGATCCATGCATTGGCCACCTCTGCTAGGAGCCCAATGATCACACACACACACACACACACACACACACACACACACACACACACACACACACACACACACACACACACACACACACACGCACGCACGCACACACGCACACGCACACGCACACCCACTTACTTAATGTGGACAAATCTGTTTGTTCAATGTCACCGAACTTTTCTCCAAACCCAGTTATATGACACCTGCTACCAATCCACTTGTCAGTCTGCAGCTGAAAATCTTGCTGTCCAGGCTATCTCTTCTTTTCCTTGGTTTCATTTCTCTTACATGTAATGTCGCTTTTACTCATTTTTTCTTCTGCCTCCCATATATACCCAAATTATTTCTTCTAACAAATACTTTTTCTCACTCTTCCTTCTCTTCCTCTCCTCTTCCTTATCCACTATTTGAACATTTCCACTCTGACATTTGCTTTATGAGTGAATAATGAACTGTCACACTTATAGGTTCATTGGTAGGTACTAAGCTATCTGCCTGAGAGCATTTATAAGCCTAGACAGAATGTGTTGGCTTTCACCTCCCTTTTAAATTAGTTTCCTGGGTCTCTATTTAGCAGGGCCATTGAGGTGATCCCCGGGGTGAATTTACGATTTCCCATCCACTCATCAAGATTTCTCTTGAAGAATGTTAGTGAGATGCTCTGCCTAACATAAACTGGGATTCTATTCCAGAGTGAGGGAAGTCTCTGGGACAGGAATCTATCCCTCCAGCATGTCCTGTTTATTGTTGTGTTGAGGTTTAATTCACTGGAGTGTGAGGCTCTCAGAGATTTGGTTTTCTTGAGGTGGAGCATGTCCATTAATTCTGGGTTGGACATGGCTTTATACGTATGGCAGAGATCACCTCTGAGCAGGCAGTAAGCAACTGAGTAGAGCTGGAGTTTCTTTAGTCGAGCTGCATAGGGCATCTGTTTGAGGCCCATGATCCTCTTGGTGAGGTACTTCTGTGGCCTTTCCAGCTGTTGCAGGTGTCGAGTAAGGTAAATTCCAAATGGGGCATTGTACTCTATTATGGGCCTAATGAGTGATGAGTAGAGGGGCACAATGACCTCTCTTGATCTAGATGTGAACCCTTTCGTGATTAGGTAGGCTACATAGAAGGAATTTCTAACCACTTTAGCAATGTGGTTATCAAAGGAGAGGTTGCTATCTACCTGGGTCCCCAGGTCCCTAATTACATCTTCCCTACTTAGTGGATTACCACCTATGTGATAATTCGTGGGCACTTTGTTTTTCCCAAAGGGGATTACTATGCATTTTTTAGCATTTAGCTTGAGGCCATGGTTCTGACACCAGGTATCTGTCTCTGTGAGACCCTTCTGGAGGATGTCTGTATCAGCCGGAGAGTCTATTATGGCCCCCAGTTTGCAGTCATCTGCGAACTTGGTTAGCCATAGTCCTCCCGTGCTTGCCTGTATCTCAGAGAAGTATATACCGAACAGGAGGGGTCCCAAGACCGAGCCCTTTGGGACGCCACTTGTGACTGGTTTAGAGTCGGACATGGCACCCTCAATTCTGACCATGTGGGTTCTATCCGTGAGCCAGTTGGCAACCCATCTCGTGACATAGGGGTTAATGTTCAAGCTGGTGAGTTTATCTATGATGCCAGAGTGGGGAATGGTGTTGAAGGCCTTAGCGAGGTCCAGGTAGGCTGTGTGGACTACCTTTCCTTCATCTATGACCTTGGTAACTGTTTCAAAGAAGTCAACTAGGTTTAGGAGGCATGATCTGCCTTTAACAAAGCCGAATTGGGTGGGGTCCAGTGTCTGGAGGTTCCCAGTGTCTCTGTTTATGAGATCCATGATGATTCGCTCCATAGCCTTGCAGACTGGGCTAGTCAGGCTTATAGGGAGATAGTTCCCAGGTTCTGTTGTGGCACCACCTTTGTGGAGCGGGATGACTGTAGCTGTACGCCATTCTTTGGTTACATAGCCTGTGGTAAGGCTGAGTTTGAACAGTGAATTTAGGTGAGGGTTTAGTTAATTTTGGAGCTCATGTAAGACGCAGCCTGGGATACCATCCAGTCCCATTGATGCTGTGTTTTTAGCTTTGGAGAGGGCTGTTTTTACCTGCTTGTCTGTGATGTCTGGGGCTCTGCATTCTTCTGGGATGGACACGGGCCCTTTTGGGGGTGAGAGGGGGGTAAAGTTTGCACTGAACCTGTCAGACAGGATGTTGGCAATGTCAGTTGGTTCAGTTCAGTGCTACATAATATTGTATTTAATCTAATATCTGAATAAGTGAGTGGGATTTTGATGACAGCATCAAGGAAACATGTTCCTTCCTTCTGTGTTTTTTTCTTAGGTTTTGGATTGTTCTTAGTATATTGATTGATTTTCTTAGTTTATTGATATGATCAATATTGTATTTATCTTGTTTTATTGATGGCATATGTGTATTATTGTACATATATGTGCACTAATATTTGTATTTATCTATGTATTTACATTATATTGAAATATGATGTTAATTTTCACCTGAATATATGTATTTTATGGGGGGGTGCTCAGTGTATACCCTAGTGATTTCATCATTGCTTAAGTGAGACATATACATTCCCCTGTGTTTGTCAGTACTATGTCTGAGTGCATTGATTTGGAGTATGGTATCCCTGCTACAGCTGCTGGTACTCTTTCAATACAATTATCTGCTTTGGAAGTTTTCTTCAGGAGTCTGTTGTTAAGAGGATGAGAGACATGCAAGTATACAACTAAGACAAACTACATAAAGCAATAGTAACAGAAAGTACTGGGTCACATCAGAGCATGAGAGGTCATTGATAAGAAACTGAGAACTGTTGTAAAGCTTAGCGTTAAATACCATAAGTTCAGGTTATACTATAAGAGAATAACTATGTAAACATAACCATGTCTGCAGCCAGAATGCATTACAAGTTGAATATTTTACTGTGCACATTTTAAGAAATGGATAGATTGGCCTAAACTCTGGACTGATGTGCGTGCTTTTTTTTTTTATTCCTGGGAAATGCTATTCAGAAGTGAAGAGACGTATGAGGGAACAGTTTTAGTGGCACACCAGGCTGTGATTTGTTTGATGTCTATTGTCATGCAAAGCTGACTAAATAGTTGAATCTACCCAAGCTGGAAATGTGAGACTGTAGCCCATTGAAGGAGGAGAGATGGGAGGAGTAACTTGGTCAGGAATTGAAACTTGCAAAACTGGACCTTGTTAAAAGTCTTTTTTATCTCAGTAATTTGGTGACACTTTTGCAAGCTTCTTTCAGAGAATGTGTAATACATCAGTAGGAACAGTATTTGTAAAACTCAGTGCAGACCAGTCAATGGCACATGAGCTGCAGACTCTCAAACTTGGCAGTTTTTTCAGGTGTTCCATTCTAAGTGAATGGAGGTCTAGTCTGACAACAAATGGTAGGGCTATTTATTCTCACAATCAATGCATTATGGGACAGATTTAGCTTTCCAAAGGAATCATGATGCCTGCCCCCATGAGGGCAGACAAGAATAAAAAAAAAATAAGATTAGGAATGAGTCCTTAATTTGCTGCAGGCAGCTTTGGGAGGTGCAATAAATCATGGCAAGATAAAAAATATATGTTTTTTCATCGTTTGCTCATAGTGGTCCTTTAAGGGCTTGTTTTTCCTTTCTTTCCCTTTTCTCCTTTCTTATAGGAGCAGCGGCTTAAGTTAGAGGCTCTCCTGAGTTGGAGGAGATGCCGTTTAACTTACAGGCTCTTCCACTTCCCTCTTTTCTCTTTCATCTTCAAAAAAAAAAAAAATTTAAAGTTAGAGTTTAAAATTTTTTAGTTACTTATTTGTTATAGTTGTTGGTGTTTTTCCTTGGTAATAGTTGTAATTACCTCCTAGTATGTCTAAGGAACCTAAGGAGTCAAAACCTTTGGGTTTCAAGAAGTGTGACTCGTACTGCCAGAAGATGTCCCGTACAGATGGGCACACAAGCTGTGTCTATTGTTTAGGGGCTATACACCTGCAGGACTCATGTTCTATATGTCATGCCCTTAGTTCTCAGGTCCTGCAGGAAAGAAAGAATACGTTGATTTTATGAGGCTTACTTAAGAGCTTTTTTGATGTGGCTATTGAGGGTTCTCAGCCAGCAAAAAAACGGGATAAGTCCCCTAAGACATCATCTTCTTCGGCTCCTATCTTGGAGCCATCAAGGTCTAAGGATAAACATGAGAGTTTGTTGGTTCCGACAAACCTCTTGCTCCAGCTGCTCCATTAGTGGTTTCAGAGCCACTCAGGACTCTCAAGAGAACCAGGTCTCCATCTCTGGAGACAGTGAGGTCTTTTCCACAGTCCCCACTGTTGCAATCTGTGGCAGGCAGTCATCGGTCTTCCTCTCATTCCTCTAGATCATCCAGGCTTTCGGATCATGATGTGGAGAGGGTGGTGGAGAGGCTTCTCAAGACACAGGCATTAGTTAAATTATTATCAAGCCCAGCCCACAAGGATTTGGAGCTGACACCTCAGCCTGCACCATTATCGATTCCTCCTCAGACTCCTTTGAGTTTGGAGCCAGAGTGCAATGAAGTCATTGTGGTGGAACCGCTGGCTCCAATGACCACCACTGGTCTATCAATTCCGACCACCGCTCTGATCTCTTCGTTATCTTGGTCTATTGAAGGATCTCGGGGCCGATGCTCTCTCATCTGCTCCAAGGGTAGAAGTGGCATTGGACCCTTGTCTGACCCTGCTCTCCCTCTCAGTGCTTTGGCGCAGGTGAGCTCAGCTCCTACATCAGCCTCGGAGCCATCGCTCTCGGTTAGGAGGAGGTCTCCACACTCTTTGGAGCTGAGGACTCTTTCGGGCCGGGATTGTGGTGCCTTCAAGGTGATGAGGAGCGTGCTGTCCCCTGAGACTGCTCCAACCTCGGCTCCATTGGCTCCTTCTATTTCGGTGCCTGAGTCTGCCTCAGATCCCCCCCCCAAGCGTAGGGAATCCATGCTCCAGGATGCCTCACTGGGTGACCCCCACCTCTTCTGAAACCTCCCCGAGCACCCCTCAGAGGAAGTCCCTCAGAAGAGAAAATGCAAGAGGAAGCATTTGGACTCCCCTGAGTCTCTCACTTCAGACACAGACTTTGAGGACTCAGAAGGGTCCCCACAGTCCCCCTCGGAGGATGTCTCTTTTTAAGACATCCTGGAAATCCTTAGACAGATGGGTGGCTGGAAATCCCTTGCCCCTTCTGATGATGAGTTTGTGTACTTGGATGCATTTGTTTCCTGACCCTCCACCTCTTGGGTGTCCCTGCCTTTCGACCCTCTACTGGCTTTGGTGAGTTGAAAGGCCTGGAGCTCCCCAGAAACTATGGAACCAGTTCCAAGGAGGCCCAATAAATTCATAACTGCTCCAGAAGATACGCCTTTTCTATCAAAGGGTGTGCCTGTTGATGCCATGGTGGTGGCGGCAGCCACCAGAAAGAGTTAGCAGAGACTTCTTCTTCTGTCCATCCGCCGAACAAAGAGTCTCATATGATGGACAGGTATGAGAAGTGTATGTTTGCTTCAGCAGCTTTTACTCTCAGGTTGCTGAATTACTTGTCTCACTTTACATGTCTTCAAAGGGATCTCCTGAAAGAACTAGGAGATACCTTACAGGATCTTACAGTTGAAGGAGCTGTGGGCAAGACGGCTTCACAGCTTGCAACCTTGACATCTATAGTTAACTCCTCCATGTGGCTGATCTCCTATGCAGCAGATGGAGTGTGTAGGGCAGCAGGTACAGGAGTTGCTTTGCGCAGGCACTCCTGGATGCGCCTTTGTCAATTTGCAGAGCCCTTCAAGTCCTCCTTTACCAACACCCCCCTTTGGCGGCTCATCACTGTTCAGGCCACAGGTAAAAGAGGTGCTTACCTGGTGTAAATGAGATGGCAAAACTCTCTTTGCCATGGGAGTACATTTTTCAGCCCCCTCTAGACCTTACCCCAAGGGTCAGAAGAGCGGGAAGATGCAGTTCAGAAAATCCCAGGGAGTTTTGCCTGACACACGTGGAGACAGTTCCCCCAAGAGCAGAAGGGGAAACAACAATGGGAGATGCTGACCCTGCAGCGGGGGGGGGGGGGGTTCTGCAGAACCAGGCCAACAGAGATACCTTCTCTGGCAGGCCTTTCCAATCCTCCTGAAAGGAGGTCCAACTGTCTGCATCTGGAGGCAGTCAGGGGCAGATTATCCCAGTACCCCAAAGCCTGGTAAACAATCACAGAAGATACGTGGGTACTGTCGATAATATCCAGGGGTTACAAAATTCCTTTCTCCCAACCACCCCCTCCAACAAATCAAAACGCAATCCCAGACATTCCACCCAGTCTTTGGGATCAAGCAAACCTAGAGGTTCAAAGGTTGCTAGAAAAAAGAGCCATCCAAGAAGTCCCCGCGACCAAATTGAATCCAGCACTTACACAAGGTTCTTTTTAGTTCCAAATAAGACAGGGGACTGGAGACCCATTTTGGATCTCAGCAAACTCAACAAATCAGTCAAAAAAACAAAGTTCCAGATGGTAACACTGCAGTGCATTCTTCCCTTTCTGGGTCAGGACAACTGGATGTGCTCTATCGATCTCCAGGATGCATACTACCATATAAAAATGGACAGGCAGTCCAGGAGGTACGTGCTCTTCTGGCTGGGAGCCAATCATTACCAGTTCAGAGCTCTGCCCTTTAGTCTCACCACAGCCCCCAGGGTGTTCACCAAATGCATGGCAGTAGTCACGGCTCACCTGAGGCTTCTAGGATTCCAGATGTTTCCATATCTAGATGACTGGCTCCTCACTGCCACCACCAAGCATCAACTCATCAAGGCACGGGACTCCACTATTCACACCTGTACACAACTAGGCATTACCATAAACTATGAAAAGCCTGCCTTGTTGCCTTGTCAGTATATTTCATTTATAGGTGCAGATTTAGACAAAAGGGCTAGGATAGCAAAACTGCCTCATAAGAGAGTTTTAACCATTCATCATCAAGTTTCAATCCTCTTGGCAAACAAGAGAATCCAGGCAAAATTTGTCCTCAAGGTCTTGGGTTCTATGGCTGCAACGATTACTCTGGTCTCTATGGCATGCTTCCATATGATAATTCTGCAGTGGCTTCTTTTTGCTCAGTGGTCATTCCAGGATTTGCCAGTATCACATCAGATATGGATCATGGAGTCTTGCAAGAAGGACTTATCATGGTGGCTTCACTCCCCTCTGGTATCAATGGGCAGACCATTTCTAGCCCCCCCATCCCATAGCCACAGTGACCATGGATGCTTCCCAGATAGGGTGGGGGGGCATTATGTGGGACAGACTGTTCAATGGACTTGGCAAGAACACGAGTACCACTTACACATCAATGTCCTAGAGATGAGAGCAGTGCTTCTGGCATTGCAAACACTTCAAGGCTCTCTACCTACAGGGACTATAGCGATTCAGACAGACAATATGTCGGTAGTATGGTACATCAACAAACAGGGTGGAACCAGGTCTTATCCCTTGTGCTGAGAGGCTCTACGAGTATGGCAATGGATGATGTCTTCCCAACGCTTTTTGGTCGCAATGCACATCCCGGGGAAATCCACCTTGATAGCGGACAAGCTCAGCAGGGCTATTGTGATGCCTCATGAGTGGTCCCTGAAACAGGAAGTTGCAGAGTTAATCTTTCACAAATGGGGCCAGCCATGCTGCAATCTCTTCACCACTCCCCTGAACAACAAATGCAGCAGCTACTTTGCCCTAGTTCCACCACTGGGACAGTCACCCAGGGATGCACTGGTTCACGATTGGCCCCCTGGACTGCTTTATGCCTTCCCACCTTTTCCCTTGATCCCCAAAGTTCTTCAGAAAGCTCATTCATTGGGTTGCAAGTTAATCCTCATTGCTCCTTACTGGCCTTGACAGATTTGGTTCCCATTCCTCTGGCGTCATCTGCAAGGAGACCCTTGGATACTGGACCCAGTTCTAGATCTCCTGATGCATCAGTCGGGTACTCTCAACCCTTCCATCCATATTGTTAAGCTAACAGCTTGGTTTCTCCACTTCCGGTCTTAGCCAGGCTCCCTGATGTTTCCCCGGCAGTTCAACACATTTTGATTTCATCCCATAAGCCCACTACAAGAAAACTTTATGCTAGTAAATGGAAGAGGTTCTCTTGTTGGACAAAAAAGAACGACATTGATCTTTTTACTACTCCCATTTCTAAGATTTTGGATTTCCTGGCTGAAACATTTGAACAAGGAGCAGCGGCAGCTACTATCCAAGTCCAACTAGCTGCCATTTCTAATTTCCATGTAGGAGAAATGGGATCTAACATCATGTCCATCAGACTATGCAAAGCATTCTTAAGATGTACTTCCCTCTTAAGACCTCCAATAAAAGAACCTCTTCCCCCCCGGGATATAAATCTAGTTTTAGAGTCTCTCATTCTCCCTCCCTTTGAGCCAGTTGATTCTTGTCCTCTAAAGTTTTTAACTTGGAAGACCTTTTTCTTAACCACCATTACTTCAGCCAGGAGGGTTTCAGTGTTACAGGCCTTATCTATTCATCCCCATATTTGATTTTCCACAAAGACAGAGTTTTTCTCAGAACCAATCCCTCCTTTTTACCCAAGGTGTGTTCAGAGCATAACTTAAATCAATCCATAGAGCTTCCTGTATTTTTTCCCGATTATGGCAACAAGGCAGAGTATAAGCTCCACCAAATGGATGTTCATAGACAGTTACGTTTTTATTTACACAGACCTAAGGATTTCAGAAAATCTGACCAATTGTTTATATCCTTTGCAGACAACAAGAACGGTTGACCAGTGTCTAAAGTGACCTTATCAAAGCGGCTCTCAAACACTATCACCTACATTTACACTTTGCGGAATAAAGAACTTCCAGGAAAAATTAAGGGACACTCATCTAGGGCCTCGAATACTTCTATTGCCTTTCAAGCCAAACTATCCTTAGATTCTATCTGTGCAGCAGCCACATGGGCAAACTCCCATACCTTTATCTCTCATTACAAAGTAGATGTGGCCTCCTGGGACATGGCATCCTTTGGTTCCACGGTAATTAAGATTTTTTTCCAGTGAGTCACCCAAGATTTAGGTGCTGGGGACACTGGCCCAACCAGCAAGAAGGAGGTGAGATAGGGCAACATAACAAAGAAGTTATGTACTCACCATAACATTCCATGTTTGTTGTCCTTCATCTTGCCTTCCTTCTTGCATCCTACCCTCTTCCCCCTCCTGGAGGATCGAGAGGAATTTTCTTTTTGTTTGGCTACACTGGCTGAGTTCCCTTATGCTTACCAGTTGGTTGGACCTTGTCTTTTCTACCTTTATCTTGCTGATGTTTTTACACACTCATATGCGGGTCTCTTTCTTTCCCTAGCAAGTTTAGTAATATTTGGACCTATTTAATCTGGTGGGTTATCACAAACGAGATTTGGGTAACTACCACTAGGCATGTTGGGATAGGGGCTAGCCTCGAGCCAGTAAGAAGCTCTCGAGCTATAGTATATGGCTGAGTCGGCTTCAAACCCAACCAGCAAGAAAGAAGGCAAGATGGACAACAAACATGGAACGTTATGGTGAGTACATAACTTATTTTTTTTACCTGCAGTGATAAATAATAATCAAACAGGTCTCATTATACATAGACACAAGATAACATACATAATTTATTTGGCTGATTTATGTGGATTATTATATTTGACAGCTTGTAATTATTAGCTTAAAAGGATTTTGATTTTTAACTCACTATATATTTTTAAAGTCCTTGAAGATTATGGTTTTCCTAAAAATTCACAGATATAATCAAAGTTCTATAGAATAATTATTTTCATCTATAAAATAATAGAACATATTTATTTCAATCCATTGAGCTGAAAACGAACTAAATAAAGGTGCCTGTTTTCCCCTTTATTATTTGCTTTAGCTATGGAATCTCTAGCAAACAGAATTAGGCTGGAATATAGTATCAACCATTTTGAGACTGATATTTAATTTGCAGATAATATAACATCAACAGTAATCAATACTAAATCATCAGCATTTCTTTTTTTATCATGCTAAAGAAATTTAAGAATATTTCTTGTCATAAGTTTAATGAAAACAAAAGAAATTCTTTGTTCGTAAACCAGAGATCTGACTCTTTTGTGTAGATACATTTTAAATACAGTTAAAGCAACTGAAATATTAGGGGTATTGCACACATACTTATATGTTTTTCAAATAACATTATCAGTAATTATACCTTAATAATGTTAAACATATTTAATCTTAGAAAAATTCTTAACTTTTAGTTACAAAATGTACCTAACTAAAACTATTAAACTTCCAAAAGTACTATATATACTTCAGCAATATCACTATCACTAACAAAAAGACAAATTAAGAAATAAAAAAAAAATAATTATTTTTGTGGTAACCAAAAATTCTTGAAACACACTGAGGCATTTACAGAGTTTGGTGCTAACATTCAGGCCATCTATTCAAATGGTGTGGTCCTGTAACCATGACACTAACTCTCATTAGACATTAAACAAATGTTTGCTGCCTAGGCTTTGAGCCATGGATCTTAGTGTTGGAAGATATAGTGGACTCATTTCAACTGCAACCAGCCAGCCTGGTGGGTTCACCAAGGGAAGTCTGTAATACACTACCAACTGACTCAAAGGGCTGCTCCACTGTGAGATCAAGGCAACAAGCCCATGACCCCCAACCAACCAATCAGTGGCAGGGAAGTGCTGACACCACAGGGAGCATCTCCTCCACACCTATTAACTTCCACTGAGGTGGAAGACTGTTGCAGGTTGGAGTCCTAGCTGTTTTGGATGAGCTCAGGCACTAGTAAAACTGAGTGACAAGTTTGACAGTGGACTTATCTGCAGCAAGGCCTACTTTTTGAATATCTTTCCATTTGCTGTTACTGTGGTCTATGTCTGATGCTGTGAGGTGGAACTTCATACTGGTTTGCATAAAATGGCTTTTGATAGCTGCCATATTTTTTGTGATATAGGACAAACGATTTTCCTCTGGTAATGATGTGGGGTCAATTTTCTGACTTGGGCAACAGTTTTTACATTACACCACTCCCAGTGGCAGTAAAGATAATGAAAGTGCAGATTTTATCTAGAAGTCTGATAGACACAGACACTTCACTTGCATGTTTTACAAATGCATGAAACGTCATGATTAGCAAGATCGAGATGTGATCTATGAATAGCAGAAATGAATTTGTGGCCACGTAAAATAGAAAAGCCTCATGTATCCATTATATGATTTCACAGCCTACATCTCAATGGATTCTTATAGATCCTAGAGCAGGAAATCTTGATGCATTTTGCAGAAATCTGATTGGTGGAAAGGATGAAGTCAAGGGTGCTTCAAGAAGGGTCTGTTAATATTAGATCAATGAATCAGATTTATTAAAATATTAAATATGTTTTTGAAAAATATGGTAGTAATAAAAAAAAGGAAAGATGAATACTGAAATAAAGAATAACATTTTAATCTAAAGACTGTTTTGTTTAATGCTATAGTAACTGAAAAACTCCAGTTTGCTTTCCAGTCAATTATTTGGGATTTTTAACACTAACATATTTTACCACCAAGGTAGCTGGGACCTTAATTTAACATCTTACCCAGAGGTCAGCATGAAGTATCAACACTGGAGCATAGGTTCATAACTGATTACTAGGCTAGCCAATAATACCCAGGATATGAAAATACTGTATCTTAATTCCCCAGATATGGGATGGGGTAGTCTCAGCGTAGCTGGTCTTTGTATGTTGGAGCTATGCAAGGAGAGAATTTATGGTTCCCCCATCCATTTATCCAAATTCTTTTTGAAGTGAGTGAGGGAGAGGCTTTGTTTTACGAAGGGAAGTTTATTCCATTGATGAGGCAGCCTTTAAACATGAACCTACATCTTTCCAATCCTCCAGGCAAAGGCAAGTGCACTACCTCCACCAGGCGTAACTATGACAGAAGAAATAATCATGCTAAGGTTAGCCTCCACAGTTATATGTCAAGTCACTGTCCTCAACAGGTGTATGAGGAGTATGGCCTTATTGTATGTGCATACTATGCTGCAGTTTCACTGGAGAACTTGGGCAGGAGAAAACTGCTAGATAAAATATGCATGAGGTTCAACAGTTCTTATTATATACCATTTTAATTCATTCATATTTACTATTTTGCTAACTGCCTGATCTTAATCCAGACTCCTGCAGTTATCTCTATATACAGTACTCATGTGAATAGCCTTTCTTAAAAGAAAAATAAGTCATTTAAAATTGTTTTTCTTTTAGTAAACATGCTGAACCCACATACTGAAGCCTAGAATTTAGAGTTCTGCATATCTGAATAAAAGATATGCACAGGTAGCTTCCTGACAAGAGAGGTTTAAGTAACCTCTTGTGCAACATCCTATATAAGTTCACAACCCCAAGCTCAGTAGTGGTTACACTCAAGCATGCATTAAAGGTGACTTAGGGCTTGAAATGTATGGTAGATGCATCTTCAAGATGGTTCACAGGTAACTGTAAATGAATTTTCATTAGCTGTTACCACTGTGCATGGTATATAGCACTTAAAGGGATCACATGCAGTGCCATTGTTATACTTCAAAACTGGGAGAAAAGCTGTTTTAAGCATCTTTCTGATGTAAGAAAGAGACAACTTTGTTAAGCACCTTTCTGGCATACAAAAGCTGATTAAAGGCTGCTCTTGATAAATATTTCTTGACATCTATTTCTTGAATAAAAAATAAATGTGTTATGATGAAGCCTGATCATAATCCTTTGTATTTCAACCCTTCCACAAGGGCTGTTATTACTGCTTCTTGATGTATTAAGACTTTACTAGTCTATGGAAAGGCACATGCAAATGCAAACAAAAATTGAAAGCCTTTGAAACATTTAAATTATTAGCAGCAAACAGACTGCATTTAAGAATCCATTTTGAGGTGATTTGATAGTTCATCCATATATGCCCCTTCAAACAGACCTTGGGCTGCATGGTAGCTTCTGGGTTATGCCCTTCACTAGTCCAGCACTAGCTCTAGCTCCTTAAGATAAGTTGGGCTACACCTCTAAATGCAAGCCCTTTGCCATACTTCCAGCAGGCTCATTTAAGTGCAGTAGAAATTTGGATTATTTCTTGGTTTCCTCTTCTTCTTCTCTCCATGGACTGACAAGAACTTGGCATTGGAAGCTGTCTTGGTTGTTTTTATGTAGTTGCATCCTGTTTTATCATAGTACTTTGCCCTCATTGATTTGATCAAAGTTGGACTGGAGACTCTGACCTTCATGAACTATTGCCTCATGCTAGACATTATTCTTCTCATATAGGTCTTATAGTTACAAGTGCCTTCTGGGGAACACACTGCTTGATCATTTGGCCCCGCTATCATGAGTCATTTTCCTGGCATTGTGCTATTTCCAATTTTTCTTTTACATTTGGTACTTTTTTCACTACAATCACAACAATGAAGTTGACAACCTTGTTCTTTGTTGTCTGCCAGTAGGTATCTGGGTAGGTGACACTCCCATGAGTGGCTGTAGTGGTATGTTACAGTATTATAGGGAGTGTTGGCCATCAGTCGTTCTTTTTATTTAGTGCACATTTTTCATGAGTTCGCACACAGGGTTAAATTTATAGGTTCATACTAGGCTAACAACCAGGGTAGTTATAAGACTAGCTGTGCAACTTAACTCAGTTTTGTCCCAGAGTTCCTTAGATGCCTATAGGTGAGATATGGGGTCTATTTCAAAGGATCAGACAGACAAATTGTTGAAACCAATATGGTCGAGAATTCAGTCCATCGACAAAAAAAAACACAAACCGAATCAACACACTCAAACAACAGAAACAATGTTTTGGCAGAGGGACACGTCCCCCTGCACTCCCACACCCCCTGCTAATTATACATAACTCCAAGATCATACTTCACTGGAGAAAAGGGAAATTCCCCGATTCCCTCTGTATCACAGTCTCAGTTAGAATGGATCAGTGGATTGAATTGTTGACCATATGGGTTTTGACAATTTGTCTGTTTGATCCTTTGAAATAGAGCTGGGATATGTTGGCAAAGAGTTTGCTGGGGTTTATGTGGGTGGGGTATGTTAGTTGGGTACTAATTTACTTACTGTCGATCTCTGTCCATCAGAGTCATGGGGGCTAGACTGGGGATGAATTTGCGATTTCCCATCCAATGATCAAGGTTTCTTTTGAATAGGGTCAGTGATGAACTCTGCTTCACATAGATAGATAACTTATTCCACAGCAAGGGGATCCTTTGTGATACATATTGGTCCTTCCAGCAGGTTCTGTTTATCTTGAAGACAAAGTTCAGGTCCTTGGAGCTAGTGTTTCTGGTGTTGTTTGTCTTGTGGATACGCAGGAGATCCATCAGAGCAGGACCTTATATGCTAGGCATAGACCACTTCTCAGTAACCTGTAGGAGACTGAGTACAGAGATAAGGCCTTAAGGCAATCTGTGTAGGACAGGGTATTCATACCCTGGATTCTCCTGGTGAGAAACCTTTGAGGTCATTCCAACTGTTGCAAGAGCCTGGTTAGGTACATGCCAAAGGGGGAGTTGTACTCAATGATGGACCTGATAAAGGCTGAATAGAGTGGTATTATTACTTCCATGGACCTGGGTGTCATACCCTTGCTTATGAGTTGTAGAACATAGAATGATTGTCTTACTGTCTTGGCTACGTGTTGATCGAATGCTAGGTTATTGTTTACATATGTTCCCAGATCCCTAACTATCAGGTCAATGCAGGAGTGTTTTATCAATGAAGTAATTAATTTGGGTGGATGCTTTCCCAACGAGCACTATATAGAGTATTATGATTGGGTTGCCAATCATAACCCACTTATTATGTGCTCCAGACATGGATGCCAAGAAATTAACTTCAGGAACGAAGCTCGGTTTTTGAATCTTGGCATACATGTCGAGAACACATAATAAGGTGTTATGATCAGTGAGATAATTATAATTCTTTGTAGTGCATGGAGCTTTATCTGCTCCGTGTACTACTAGTTAAAGAGGAAAAAATGACTAAGTACTTTTCCGGCTTTCAAATCCATAAAATGCTTAGTGAGTGCTGTCGGAGAGGCAGTGTAATGCAGTCCATTATATTTATACTTACCTCCATATTTTTTAACTGCCTAGATTTTTACAGGACATCCAGATTACTACTTTATATTTCTGGTCTGTTCTTCATAAAATATGTGTTTTGGATGAACCACTGAGGCTTGATATCACTAAATAATGACATACATTTGAGTTTCAGTGTTCGCATTCTTCAGACTATGAAGGTAAACACACATCCTGTTATTACAGCAACTCAACTTCTATTAAATAAATAAATAAATAAATAAAATTAAGGACATGTCAGGGGTAAAGACAGTAAGCAGAAAAAATGTTCTCTTCTGCTGCTGTCATTTGCTAGTCAGTACAGTCAGATTTTACTGCCTAGTATGTGACCCGATCTTAACAACATTCGCAGGGAGTGCTTAACATTTGTTAAGGTTGAGTCGTGCATCATTCTGGCTCTTAACTGGTTTGACTTTTTCCAAATATCAGAGCAGAATCAGTGTACTCCATGAACTACAATGTATTTCTTTGCATTGAGTTTTAATCTGTGACATTTGCAGCAGTCATTTGTTTGTGTTAGATCCTCTTGAAGGATGATAGTGTCATGGGGAAATATATGATAGCCGGATGTTCCCAGAAGATCTGGGAGAAAATCATAGTATCTGTTCAAACGTCAGACATCTGGGAGTTTTCTTGTTGAAAATATTCCTTCATTTTTAATAATGTTTTCCCCAAAAGAAAGCTCTTCCACCAGGGGGTCAGAGGAGAGAATATTGTCTTCATCTGACTTCAAAGCCACCGGAGAGTGAATCTGGGAGGAATATGTTAAGAATTCTTTCCCAGAATCCGAATCCTCTTCAAATGAATCAAAATCCCTAGGTCTTTTAGAGAGAGTGGAAGAAGGGAAATCAATAAGAGAAGGTACTGCAGAAGTTTTAAAGCCATAAGGGCTTTAAAAAGACCTTGAGTAAAGTCTTGCTACTCCTTATGAGGGGCTTTAGAAATGGGAGTCACGTCAAGTCTTCTGTTTTTTTTTTTTTTTACAGGAACCTAAGCCCTAACAAAATTAAGAGGTTCTGAACTGTGCCTTGCCCCTCTGAGGAAACCAGGTGTTTCTTCTCTGACAAGTAGCTGTTAACCCCCCCCCCCCAGGCACTTAAGATATTACCCACCATGGCTCCTCCTTCTCATCCACAGCAGATGTTGGTTCAGCCACAGAGGATATGCAAATTGCTTGCTTCATGTTGGCCTCCAATGAGCTAACGATAGAGGGAGCAGGCATTGGAACCACACAGAGATGCCCGGCAGAGGTTGGACAGCAGAAGTCTCCAGTTGTAACTTTTTGACTTCTTGTTTGAAGGTGGCCTGATATTGGGGCGAGTGGATTCAGAAGCCATGGTTCCTTGAGGAAATAATTTCAGCCACAGATTCTCTAACTATGCAGAAAAGGAAGACAGTCAGCTGTGCAGAGGAGCAAACACCTAACAAATATCACACTGTTTGTGGTCATGGTCTGCATCCAAGAATTACATAAGATATTTTTTTTTTTTCAAAACAGGTTTATTGTTTTAACATATAAGAGAAATATCATAACAATTTTATACAAGTAATTAAAATAGGTATTATTATAATATTCAACAAAACAACTAAAGTATTTACAAAGACATCCACTACAATCAGATCAATTAATTAAACTAAAATACCGTGCTATTGAAATTAGAATTTTTTAACAAATTTTGTAAATTATCCCATACAATATAATATGATGTTTTTCTAGTTGTTCTCATTCTAATTGTGCTTATTTCCATATGGCACATTATATTCATAACATTTTTAAATTCATTGAACGAAGGAGGTGTATCTGAAATCCAATTTCTAGTTATTATTTTCCTGGCCACTGCTAGGATAGACCATAACAAGGGAAGCTTAATCTTTTTAACACATTGAGGTACAGGTGTGTTGAATAATATAAGAGACTTAGAAATAATGAAATTATCTGTAAAAAGAGCCTGCAAAAATTCATTAATTGACTTCCAGTATTCTTTCAACTTCATACAGTCATAAAACATATGAGCCCAGTCAGCATTAATTTCTACATTACATCTCTTACATAGATTATCTTTATTATTTATTTTATTCATCATCAAATGTGTATAAAAAGATCTATGTAAAAATGTCCATGTATAAAGTCTCCAGGCAATGGAAGATGTAGTTCTATAAGCAGATTCCAATATATATTGTTTATCTTGTTGAGTTGGTGGGTCCCCATTAATAGAGGTGAAATAATTCCAGTATGAATCTACACTGTAAAAAGTTTCTTGTCTGATAATTTTATGTATATATGAAAGTTTACCTTTATCAGAAACTTTATGCTGTAAATTTAATATCAAGTAATCAATCAGTTTTGGAATAGATTCTTTAACTGTTATAGACATTAGATCTATTCTATCAATGAGATGTTGTCTAAAGATCTGAACGTCTAACCAGCAAGTTTCTCTTAGATCAAATTCTTGTTTTAAGAAATCTAGATTTTTAACTTTATTATCAGATATCAGCTGATACCAGTACTTTAGATCATTATCTATAGCTAAATGAGCTCCTTCAGAAGTAGATGACATAAGCATACCCTGAGTATACATTATAGGGAATACAATAAAATTCCATTCCCTATACTTAGGGTGCATGAATATAAAGTTACGATAACTAATAATAATATTTAATGGGTAACAAACCATATGTTTAGGTGTAATAGGTGAAGTACAAAATTCCTTTAGCAACCACAACATGGAGTTATTTACAATCATATTTTTATGTGTTAAGGAGATTTTCATGAAGTGCATACTAATTAGCGCCCAATAATCTTTCCATTTTGTGATATATGACTGATCTATTAATAATGTAATAACTTTTATAATAGAAGAGATAATATATAAATTAAAGTCTGGAAAAGAAATACCCCCTTGAGACCAGCTATTAGTATGTTTCTTTAATGCAATCCTAGGTCTATTAGGTGCCCATAAGAAATTTAACATTAGTGTATTCAGTTTCTTGATAATTATTTTTGTAGGTGAAAGTATTATTGATTGTATTAAGTATAAAATCTTGGGGAATATTATCATTTTAATAATTGTAAGTCTCTCTTCCATAGTAAAAAACATATTATTCCAGGTATTAAAAAGATTTTGTATATTAAGAAAACAGGTATTATAGTTATTATATATAATAGATTTAATATCTTTAGATAGTATTATACCTAAATAAGTTATCTGACCTGAATTGGGTACATATTTAGTAAAATCACTAATGAGAATATTTTTTCGTGTATATATAGGTAGTATTTTAGTTTTTCTTCATTGAATATTAAACCAGAAATACTTTTAAAATTCATCATTTTATCAAATAAAGACTGCATAGAAGAATTAGATCCTGCTGATGTAATTAGAACATCATCTGCAAAAGTTGAATTTTTGATGTTGTATTTTCGTCTATTTCAAAACCCTCTATGTCAGTACTGTTTCTAATCAAATTAGCCCAAGGCTCCATTACTAAAGTGAATAATAGTGGAGAAAGTGGACATCCTTGCTTTGTACCTTTAAGAATGGGTATTTTTGTGAAACATATGTTCCTACCTTAATATAAGCCAGCGTTCCTTTGTATAAATGCTCAATTAAATTTACAAATGCATCAGAGAAGTTTGTGCATTTCAGTAAGGTAAACAGATAGTCCCAACTTACTGAATCAAATGCTGAACCTATATCAAGACTAATAAGTGTTAAATCTTTCTTTTTCCTATTTGCAAAATCAATTAATGTTAAAGTTCTTCTTATATTATCAAAAGTATTTCTATTTACAATGAAGCCCGTCTGATCTATATCTATAATGCCGGGATGATTGTCTTCAATCTATCAGCAAAAATACTCATAAACATTTTATAATCAACATTAAGTAATGAGATGGGTCGATATGAAGAACATCTAGTTGGATCTTTATTAGGTTTTAAAATTGGTGAAATAAATGTATATTGCCAAGATGGGGGTTATTAACTCAGTTTGGGCCAAAATAAAACCTTATGTATTAATGAATATGTAGTTTTAGAAAGGATTTTATATATCTCTGGTATAATACCATCATTACCCGGTGCTTTGTTTGATTTAAGCTTATTTATTTGTGTAATAACTTCTGTATATGAAATACTCTTGTCCAATAGTTTAATCTGTTGTTTATTAAGCTTTTTATTCATGTTTGTGGTTATAAACTCCTTTATTTTATCTTTAGGTTCCATGTTAATGTTGTTATGGTTAATCTTGTGAAAGTGATTTCTAAATTCATCCAGTATTTCTGTTATACTAGAAACATTCTTCTTTTTCCTTAGAGAAAAGATTTCTTTGATATGGTTTTGTTTATTCAATCTTTTTGTTTTATTTTTAAGTCTATGTAAGTATTTGGGGCTTATTGAATAAGACAAAAACTTGTATTTCTCTAAAGTTATTTTAACTTTATGAGTTAAAATTTCTTTGTATTTCTCATTTAGTTTGTTTATTTCTTCAATAACTTTCTTGTCCATAATATTTTCTTTATTATTATGTTTATAAGAGTCTAATTTACTTTGAATATCTAACAATTCCTTATCCCAAGATTTCCTTTTATTATTATACCATCTGATACTTTGTCCATATAGATATGATTTTAAGGCATCCCAAACATAGACAATGGAGACTTCAGGAGTATTATTTATGTCTAGAAAATGTTGTACTTCTGAAAGTATATATTCTTTATAGTCTTTTAGCTGAGTTAAGTATGCTGGTATCCTTTTGATCTGAACATTATGAGTATTTTTATCATGAATTCAAAAATAATTGAGTTATGATCAGATATAGGACATGAAATGATTTTGGAATTAATTAAATCTGTTACCATCTGGTTAGAAATAAAGACCCTATCTATTTTTGAATAAGTTTTGTATCTGTTAGAAAAAAGGTGTATGGTAATGATTTTGAATCTATCTGATTATTAATATCATTCAAATGATAAGAATTAGCAAAATCATTTAAATGTTTTGCATTAGATGTAATTCTTCTTTTCCTTATAGTGGTAGTATCACTTTCATGTAGTATACAATTAAAATCACCAGCTAAAATAATATCCCTATAGAGAATGATATGATCTTATCAATATGATGTTTCACTGTATTAATACCAATTCCAGGTATCCAATATACATTAATTAAAGTGCAAGTCTTCCCATTAATTTGTATTGTAACCATACAAAACATTCCTTTGTCATCCTGAAAAGACTTAATGGTTTTAGGAATGGGCATACTTTTATTCCATAAAATAGCCACTCCTTTTTTTCTGAGTGTGCTCTGAACTAACCAATACTGTATACTTATTAGTGGCTAGTTTATCAATATCTTTTTTCAAGAGATGGGTTTCTTGCAGGAAGACTAGATTGGCCTTGTGTAAATTAATGTATCTTATTAGGCTTGCCCTTTTACACGGATTATTCAATCCATTAATGTTTAAAGAAATTCCTTTTAAAGATGTCATTTGGCATTTTTAAAACTCAAGAATCTTATGATCGAAATAACAAATAACAAGATAAATAATGTTACATCTCCTCTTTTAGGTGTACCTTTAAATATAGCTGTATTTATTAAATCTCTTATGGGATTTTGTATAGGATTCAGTTTTGTTTGTAGTGACAATGAGTGTACAAAATATATTGTGGATGTCAAAACTATATACATATAACAATGAACAAGTGAAAATAATGTAAGGATTAAACCTTGCATCCAGCCTGGAGTTGAAAACTCCAACTTAGAGTAGTATTTACTACTCAAGTTAACGCCCTACCCTAAGCAGCAGTACCTCAGCTACCACCTTATCAATTTAATACTAGTTATATTTAACTGAGGTTAACAGTTTTCAATTCAATTATCTATCAAGACAAAACTACACATTTGGTAAAACAGCATCATATAAACTAAAATAAACTTTTTTTTTTTAAAACTGTTCATACTACTATATAGATCTATGTAATATATAACACTTGTATTCAAATAGCATTCAAATAATCTTGATGTTAGAAATCAAGAGGAGAGAAAATTAGGTTCTAACATTCATTTAAATCAAAAACTTTGGCTAATATGATTCAGACATTACATATATTAAGATGCATCTATTTTCTGTCATGTGAATACTATTAACAGCTTCCAAAAAAAATCTTGAATTGTTTGTATATGAGCATTTACTTAAACTCATTATTGTCAATAGAGTAAAATATTGTATTCATAAAAATTATTATAAATCATATTGCATAGTTATGCAAATTCTCAGAAACACTTGCATTATTAAAAAAAAAAAGCCATCACACACATACACACAGACACACACACACATACATACACACACACATACACATACATATACACACACACACATATATATATATATATATATATATATATATATATATATATCTGATCTCACTGAGTTATGTCCTTGTTGAGCACTATCCTACTTGCTGTCCCTAGAATAAATCTGTCTGCTTTATAGAAAATAATGCACAGCAAACACATTTTAGTAACCAGATTTTACAATCATGCTAACCTACTGCTTTAAAATATATCACATGACATTTCTTCCAGAATAGAATTATAAAATTGTTTATGCTTGTCAATCAGATGAATTAAATGAATTATAATAAAGTATATGTTTGGAACAGAAGTTTTTAACACAGATTATTATGCTGCTGTTAAGTAGATTTTCAAAAACATTTAAATAAATGTTTCATTTTCTATGCCTTCTAAAATAAGACATTTACTTACTACAAGAAACTACATCATTTAAACTCATTATAACTGACATTTTATGAATAGAGTATTTTTCCTGAATCTGTGGTGTGTCAGTATGATAACTAGGTCAGAGGTAATACTAACTGCTTTCAGATTCTCTGTGAGAATTCTGTGAGTTGAAGCTTTTGAAGTAGTTCATGGACACTGTGCATGAGACAGCCCACATCCCAGATTGTCTCCCTTAACATTTTGGCGGGAAACTTATTAAAACTTGTGGCAAACATTCATTTTATCAATAGAGTAAAATATTGTATTCATAGAAATTATTATAAATCATATTGGATAGTTATGCAGATTCTCAGAAACACTTGCATCATTATATAAAAAAAAAAAAAAAAAAAGAAAAGCCATCACACTTACACACACACATACACATACATACACACACACACACACACACACACACACACACACATATATATATATATATATATATATATCTGATCTCACTGAGTTGTGTCTTTGTTGAGCACTATCCTACTTGCTGTCCCTAGAATAAATCTGTCTGCTTTATACAAAATAATGCACAGCAAACACATTTTAGTAACCAGATTTTACAATCATGCTAACCTACTGCTTTAAAATATATCACATGACATTTCTTCCAGAATAGAGTTATAAGTACATAAGATATTTTGATTTAACAATATATGATGCACATTTAATTTGGCTCCTGGTTTCCTGTAAAGAATAAATTATATTTATAGGGCAACCTTCTTCTAGGCTTACAGTATTGCTTATAGTTCAATTACTGATGACTTTTTTCCCATTAGATAAAGTAAATTCATTGTGCACACCTGCGTCTTCATTCCTTGCCATATGCAAAACATATGACTGCTAGTATTTCATCTGGTGTGTTTTGCAAACCTGAAGAAATACTAAAAGTTTAAAACTTCGTGACCAAGTTTTTCACTTGTTGGATAAATTACCCTGTAGTTATAATTGATTTGGTAGGGTCTATATCAAGGAACTCTCTAAATTCTCATTAATTTTCTAAACTGTATCATGACTGTAATAACTTGCCTGTTAACTGCAAAATGTTCATTACTCCAAGCCGCCGCTCACCCCAGTACTCAAGACTGATAACTCTCCAGTGCTGCTCATGTGGTATTCTGATGTTATCAGAATGGTGCTAGTTTTATTTTTTTCTGTTGTTCTTCTTCATATGGTAGAGGTGTTGCAGTTTTATTTGAGTGGTCCATGTCACTTCTAACACCATATACAATTCAAAACCCCAAGCTCTGCATTGTTCACACTCAAGCATACATTAACTCATTATATCCAAGTAACACCTCCAGGTGCATCTGCAGTTAAGTCCTACTGATGCCTCTAGGCATCAAATATTGCTTGTTCATATTTGCATCCATAATTTCAAAACCAAGGTTTTAAAATATTTCATCTTAAAGCATACTCAATGTCAAACTCAGCTGCATTAATATTTGACCTCTGTCTAGTGCAGGTAAATATATATTAACTGTTGATTTTAGGATATTAATTTATATAGATATAATTTTCACGTTTCTAAATATCTCAACAACCAAGTAGCATGGGCAGAACTACTTAGCTTCATATGAAAGCTTTCAGCTAGATGAATGAAATGTTGCTGACAGTATAGTATGTGTGTAACTGGAGTGGTTGCTGAGATATTGTAAATGGTTTACAAAATATTACAAATGTAATAGTTACTGTGTTTACTGTAACTTATAAAATTCAGTTTAAGACACAGAACTTAAAGAATATATATACATATATACACACATACAACTGCTAAGCCAGCTTTTTATATATATATATATATACATACATATATATATATATATATATATATATATATATACACACACACACACACACACACACACACACACACACATACAACTGCTAAGCCAGCTATGAAAACTATCAAGACATGGGAGAAAAAAAAGGCATGCCACTGCTGAGCCTAGGATAAACATTAAGGGGAACATCAAAAACAAGATACATAATTTTCAGAAAGGAAACAAGTACTGAAAATAATGAAAAACGTAGTCGTGTAACTTAACAGATGTGTGAATGATTACTGCTGCAGTAGCCTTAGTTATATGGGTTACATTCTGCCAAGGATATAATGCTGGCCAGCGTCCAAAGCTTAAGGGCATCTTCCATGTGCCCAAACTGTCAGACATTTTGAGCTGAGCTGACTAAAAAGACAGCTTTGGGAGCCAAGCCCTTCAGAGCATTCATGCCAACAGAGAAAGGAATCTGAGCCCTGAAATGTCAATGCTAGGAACAACCAAAAAAATAAGTATTCACGCTCTGGCATGAACAATGTACTGAAAACAAGCGGATGGAGTGAGGGAGCTGGCTACTGCAGCAGTGATCATTTGAACATCTACTGTTATGGTAAGTTTACTTGCACAACTGTGCTATGTTTATAAAATTGATCACTGCGGCAGTAGCCTAGGCTGTATGGGTAGATTACCCTAGCTTATTACATTTGGAAGGTGGAAGATGAAGGGACTGGGAGTCCTTGGAGAATGGTCTTAGAAAAGCCTGTTCTAGACCTAGAGAAGGAAACAAGCTTGTAATGCCTCATAAATGTATGTATAGAGGACCAAGATGCTGCTTCTAGAATACTTCTAGAATCCTTTTTCAAAAAGCCCCTGGCAGAGAGTGAGTAGTGATCTTGCCTGAAATAGTTTTGTTGTGGTGAGTATAACAAAAGGTAATAGCCAGAAACAACCATAGGTGTTGTCTTCTTACCTTCACAAAAAAATGAACTCATCAGAAGATCTGAAAATTTTAGTTCTATCAAGATAGCACCTGTGTTGTCTGTGGACATCCAAGGTATGGAGGATCCTTTCTCTATTATTTTTAGGTTCAGGAAAGAAAATGAGGGGATGGATAGTTTGGCTTAAAGTAAACTCGGGTAATACTTTAGACAAAAAAGGGATTAGTTCTCAAAGAAAACCAGTCCCTGTGTAAAATGAGATATGGTTGACTCAGCATCAAAGCTTTCAACTCAGATATTCTTTTTACAGAGGTCAGAGCAAATAATAAGCAAGTTTTCCAGGTTAACAACCTCAAGACAGACAGATTAGCTGTTACAAATGGAGCAAGTGTTAGCTTTCCTAGCACAAAATTAAGATCCCAAGGAGGGGCAACCAGTTTTCTTGGAGGCCTCTTATGCAAAACCCTTTTCAAAAACATTTTGATATGAGAATGCATTGAAAGAAGATCCTTGGGCAGACATGCTAAAATGGCTGATAAAGGAACCTTGATGGAGGAGTAAGAAACACCATTGGATAGTAACTTACACAGATATTGTAAAACCAGAAAACAACTAGCTGTGAACAGGTGCTAGATATGTTGCTGACATCAAGAAAACTGTTTCCATTAGCTAATACATGATTTTCTGGTAGCAGGCTTTCTTATCTATATTAGTATCTGCTGCACTTCCTCAGTAAACAGGTGCCTAAAGAGAAACATGGCCCTATCGTTCAGGTAGTCAGTTGAAGTGGTTTTGGTTTGGGGTATATCAGACACCTCTTATCTTGAGTGAGTAGATCCAATCTGTGAGGAAGCTTGTGGTAATTGCCCTTGGCCACTACTGTCAGAAGGGAGAACCACAGTTGCCTGGGCCAGAAGGGAGTCAACCCCAGTGATCTCAGGGGATTCCTTCTGAATCTTCAAAGTTCCCTGGATATTAGCGGAAAGGGTGGAAAACAATACAAGAATGTTCCTATCCAAGGAAAAGAAAAGGCACTGGTTTTCCAGGCCTTAATGCATGAATCCTGCCAGCTAATTCTTCAGAGAGGAGGCGAAGAGATCTACTTGAAGAACTCCACACAGATGGATCAAATCTTGGAAGATTCCTAGGTTCATAGATAGATCTCTGGTGACTCCTTTGGAATAAGAATGGTGAAGGGGAGACTTGGATTTAGGGATATTGTATCTACCAAGTGATTATCTTTCTGACATACCCCAGCACTGGGTGTTGGTGCTGGGACCAGAGAGACTTAAGATGACACTGTATCTTTCTTATGTGAAGTCCTGCCAGGTGTATCATGAGAATCATAGAAGCAATGAGACCTAAAATCTTGAGGTAATCTCTCGCAGTGACCAAAGTCTGAGTGAAAAACCCTGAGATCTAGACATAGATCTATTTTTCCTGTGGAAGAAAAGCTCTTTCAACTGTGGTGTCTAGTTGACATCCCAGAAACACAATCCTGTGTGAAAGAGTCAAGAAAGACTTGTGAATTTTCTCTTGAAACCCCAGCTTGTGTAAGAGATCTCTTAAATGAGAAAAAGACAGCGAAAGAGAATCCTGTCACTTTGAAAAATACCCTGCAAAGATAAGCATGCCATGTAAATATGTAAAACTGTGGATATCCAGTAGCCTGCAATGAGCTATAATTGGAGCTAAACTGTTAGTGCAGTGGATAATACAAAGGATAAGGCAGAGAACTGATAATGTGATCCAGACATGCAGAACCTTAAGAACTGCCCAAAGTCTGGATGAATAGGACTGTGATGAGCATCTTTTGAATCTAATGTTAAAAGGAAACTTGAATGAGGAGGAAAAGGTAACAGGTTTTGAAGTGATATCATTATGAAAGGTTCCTATTACCTAATCGAACTTCCAGAAAGTTGAACACCAGAAGTTCGAACCTGGAAGTTCGAAAGGTGAAAATGTTGAAGCCGTGAAAGTCCGAATTCTTTCTCAGGGAAAGAATTCAGTTGGACGTTGCTGTGGCTTCGACATTTTCTCTACTGTGGTGCAAAAGTTACGGAACGGGTTAAGGTAAGTGTGTGATTGTGACAGATGTTGGGGTTAGGGCACGGGTAAGATACGTGTGCGATAGTGACGGATTTTAGGGTTAGGGCGCAGGTAAGGTAAGTGTGCGATAGTGACGGACTTTAGGGTTAGGGTTTGGGTTAAGGTTAGTGCAAAGGTAGTTGTGTATGTAAGGTTTAGTGTAGGTTTATAAGGTTTTTGGTGTGCTTGTGTTGTGTGTGTGTTTTTCAGAAAAGCTAATTTTTTCCCTGGGAAAAAAATCACTGTTCTGCTTTTTCGATGTTATTACATTTTGATCTTCCAAGGTCGAACATCTGGTGTTCAAACTTTTGGAAGTTCGATAATGTAATCTTCTTCTTCTTTTGGCTGCTCCCATTAGGGGTCTCCACAGCGGATCAACTGTTTCCATTTCTTTCTGTCCTCTGCATCTTGCTCTGTCACACCAACCACCTGCATGTCCTCTCTCACCACATCCATAAACCTTATCTTAGGCCTTCCTCTTTTCCTGTTACCTGGCAGCTTCATCCTTAGCATCTTTTTCCCAATATACTCTGCATCCCTCCTCAGCACATGTCCAAACCAACGTAATCTTGCCTCTCTGGCTTTGTCTCCAAACCTTCCAACCTGGGCTGACACTCTAATATACTTATTCCTAATCCTGTCCATCCTCATCACACCCAGTGCAAATCTTAACATCTTTAACTCTGCCACGTCAAGCTCTGACTCCTGCCTTTTTGTCAATGCCACTGTCTCCAACCCATATAACATAACTGGTCTCACTACCCTCTTGTAGACCTTCCCTTTCACTCTTACTGGTACTCATCTGCCACAAATCACTCCTGATACTCTTCTCCACCCACTCCATCCTGCCTGCACTCTCTTCTTCATCTCTCTTCCACACTCACCATTACTCTGAACTGTTGATCCCAAGTTTTAAACTAATCCACCTTCGCCACCTCTACTCCCTGCATCTTCACCATTCTTCTGTCCTCCCTCTCATTCACACACATATATTCTGTCTTAGTCCTGCTGACCTTCATTCCTCTTCTCTCTAGAGCATATCTCCACCTCTCCAGGGTCTCCTCCACCTGTTCCCTACTCTCACTACAGATCACAATGTCATCTGCAAACATCATAGTCCACGGGGACTCCTGTCTAATGTAATATGAACCCCATTTTGAATTTAGGCACTATCACAAAAAGGTTTACGAAACAGTGATCCAGAAATGGTCTCCAAATATTTTCTTTCTTTGGCATTAAAAATATCCTTATATAAAACCCCTTTCCCACCTGGGAAGGGGGAAACAGGTTCAACCACTCCAAGGGGCAACATATAATGAAGGACAGGTGGAATAAGGAATTACCCTCTTGAAAGGAGGAATTTCTCTCACTGCCATCTGTAACTTTGATGAATAATCTTCAGAACCATTGCATCTGAAACAATCTGTTGCCAAGAGAAAAATAGAGATTCATATTTTCTCGAAGAAAAAGGGGCTGTGAGGGTGGGTGGTAGAAGTCTCTATCATTCTAATGTATTGCACTGTCCTTGGTTTTGGGAGATTCCAGATTTCTTCTTGTAACCCCTTTGCCATTTCTTTTTAAATGTCTGTTTACCTGTATTTTGTTGAGACAGTATTTCATGTTTCTTACTAAAACTGGATGAGGAGTTAACAGAATACCTTGGAAAACTTGAAAAACGAGGGATGAATAATCTTGGAGATTCACCATATCAGCTTACATCCCACTTTTTGATCACCTCTATAGCAGAGAGGCCAAAGACTAAATCTCTATCCAATCATCATCGCGGGGGGGGGGCATAACCCTGGAAAAGGTATCAACAGAGTCATACTCACAATATATGCAATGAGTAGTGACTTAAACAATAGAAGTAATTAAATTATCTAAAGTAGATTTTTTCCTCACAAGAAATTGGAGATAAAACATTCCTCATTTTCACAATTAGAATAAACCTTAAAATATAAGCCTGACAATTCAAAGTTCTGAAAATTAAAATTGCAGAAGCATACACTTTTTTTCTCATATGTATCAATAATCTTTCCAGCCTTACCGGAGAGAGTAGGATTGGAATTAACTAAGTGTTTAGCAGCTGAAGGATTAACTAAAGCTATAGTTGCTGGATCAGGTTTTGGAAGAGTGTATAAAAACTTAAAAGACTGAGAACCTTATACATCTTATCTTCCTTTTTAGGGGTAGCCAGCGGACTGTCAGGAAAATTGTAGGCAATAACACACACATCCTCCAAAGCTGCGAGGACTGGAATAGGTGCAAGTTCTGGAAATGGTTGGAGATTCCTCAGCACTCTCAGTGAAAACACTGGCACATTCTAGTAATAGTCTCAGAGAAAGAGAAACCCCACAGGGAGAGTCAGAAACTGAGTCAGAATCAGAAATCTGAGGAGAAAACCCTGTATCTGCCCCTACATACTCCTTTCCAAATTCAGAATCTTGAATCTTTTTATGAAAGGAAGTATACCACTTTCTTTTACCACAGTCTACTTTACAAGAAGGATAAATAGCCCAAATTAAACCTTAAGCCAGACCCCATAAAGCACTCCTGTCTCAGGAAATTTGATAAGGAGTCGATGCATGTTTAGTTTTCTGTTTCTTTTTGAAAGGAAAACTGGGGCCAACAGTGTTATTAATGGCAGCAGCTTCCTCAGGTATGGGCATAACATTCTGACAAAACAGGGAAGTATTCCCTTTTTTGTTTCCTAGTACCAAGAAGAGTATCTCTCCTGTTCCCACTGAGGGGACCCCAACAGTCACAGAGGAGATGGTTAACATCTGGTCCACAGTGGTTGAAGGTGCTACACCAAGGGATCTGGGAGGGGGAAGTACTCTGAGGTACAGCTGATGGTCACAGCAGTCTCACCTGCCTGCAGCTGAGGCAAATTGTTAGCCTGCTGTGATGGCAAAGACTGTCTGCTTAACTTTTTCTTTTTGTAGCTGGAATAAGGACTGACCATGGGACGGACAGTCTGCTCCATGGTCAAGCTGAAAATGGTGCCTTTTTCCCAGAGAAAGCAAGTAGCAAATGCTGGTAAAAAGCAAAAATATTTCATAGTCACTTTTTTTAAAACACTGCCAATCCCAAAAAAGTAAAATAAGTACAATGCACACAACTTTTTCTTCTTCCTAAAAAAATGCTTTACAGTTACTGTAAACAATTTTTAAACTGAAAGGAAAAAGAGAGCTCCCATTTAAAAGTACAATACAGTCTTGTGGCAGTCCACTAAAACACAAAACTCTTCACTTTAAAATCACTTCCCCGAAGAGGAAAGTATTAGTAATAAGAAATAAATAATGCAAGTTTTTTTTCCCTCCAAAGGGCACTTATCTGTCCAGCAAAGGAACAATACTAGCTGACTGTTGATCCTTGAAAGCTGCAGAGGCACTCACTCTTTAGCAGCAGTAAAGTTCTGATGGGCTTGGTGACCAAACTTGTCTTTTAATCAGCTTAGCTCGAGGTGCCTGACAGTTTGGATGCATGGAAGGTACCCTGAAGCTTTGGAAGTTGGCTCGCTGTTACATCCTTAGCAGGATATAACCCATAGGTTACTGCAGCAGTTATCAATATGAAGAGAATTCATAAATGCCACAAGACTCAAAATCCTGATGTAGTCCTTCATACTGACTGAAGTTTCAGTGGAAAACCTTAAAAATAGATCTAGACATAGATCTATTTTACCTATGGAAGAAAAGCTGTTTGAACTGTGGTGTCTAGCTGGCACCCCACAAACAACGATCCTAAGTGATGAAGTCAAAAAAGAATTTTGAATGTTCTCTTGGAATCCCAGCTTATGTAAGAGATCTCACCCGAATACTTTGAAAAAGACAGCAAAGATAAGCAAGTCATCTAAATATAGAAAAATGTAGATACCCTGTAGCCAACTGGAGCTAGACACTTTGTGAGCACTTTTGGTCCAGTGGATAGTCCAAAGGGTAAGGCAGAGACCTGACAAAGGGATACAACATTTTAAGAAACGACTGAAGTCTGAATGAACAGGGATGTGATGGTAAGCATTTTTAAACCTACTGTTACCTGAAAACTTAAATGATAAAATAGTAGCAACATGTTGTGAAGTGACAGCACTATCACAAACAGGTTTAGGAAAGAAAGATACAGAAATGGTCTCCAAGAATGTTCTCTATTTGGCACTAAAAATATTCTTGACTAAAAAAACATTCTCAACCTATGGAGGAGGAACTGGTTCTATCACTTCCTGAGATAGCATGTGTGGAAGGATGGGGAAATAGAACTGTTTGTTCTAATGGTTGAGAAATTACCCCCTGGAAATTAGGGATTTCCTCCCACTATCTGTAACCTTGAAGAATGATCTTCAGAACACATTTGCCTGAAACTATCTGTTGCCAAGGGGAAAATGGGAGATTCAGACTTTCTAGAAGGGATATGGACTGCCAGTGTGTGTGTGTGTTGGGGGGGAGAGAAAAGTCCTTTAAATAGTCATTCTGACTTGCTGGATGTCTTTGGTTTTGGGGCTTTCTGAAATTTTTTTGGAACTCCCCTGCCATTTCTTGTTAAATGACTGTCAACCAGTGTTTTGGTGAGACTGCATTTTTTTCTTTTGCTGAACTTTCGTGAAGGGTTAGAGAATCCCTTAGAATATTTGGAAAAGGGCAGCTAAAAAATCTTAAGAGATTCTTTATATCAACTTATCCATTTCATCATATTTTTTAATAACCTCTGCAGCACAGGAACCAAAAATTAAGTCTCTGTCCAAAGGAAAATTTAAAACCTCATTTTCCACATCATCCGGGAGGTTCTTAGAATGCAGCCAGACAAACTTCCTCAAAACAGTACCAGTGGCCATAGCCCTGGAAGAACTACACACACTGAAAACAGAGTTCTGACCTCTAAAATGGAAGAAACTAAATTATTTAAAGCAGATTTTTCTCACAAGAAGAAACTGCAGACAAAACATTGCTCAAACTTTCACAATTATTTATAACAAATTTTAACATACGAGCCTGATGATTCAAAATTCTGAAAATCAAATTTGCTGCAACATATAGTTTCCCCCCATAGTTATCAACAATCTTCCCATCCTTGTCAGAAAGAGTAGGATTGAAATTAACCAAATGCTGAGCAGCAGTAGGATTAACTAAACCTATAGCAGTTGGGTCATGTTTGGGATGAGTGTAGAAAAACCTAAAATATTGAGTAACTTCATTCATTCTTTCTGCTTTTTTATGGACAGCAGGCTATCAGGAAAATTACAGTCAGTGGCAAACACATCCTCCAGACTGGACAGAACTAAAGGAATGGGTTCAGGTTGGAAATTCCTCCTGTAACAGCTCATAGTATTTTCTAAGGGACTGAGAACCCTCAGTGTTTTCTCACTGATAACACTGGCACACACTGGAAAAGGTCTAAGATAAACCTCCACAGGGCGAATTAGAAATTGAGCTTAGAGCTCTCCTCCGAGTCTAAATCAGATGACTGTGGAGAAAAACCTGCATGTGTCCTTCATCCTCCTGTCTAGACTCAGAATCCTGAATCTCTTCAAGAAATGTATCTCTATTTTGTTTACCAGAACCTATGAAGGATCACTAGCTTGAATTAAACCCTGATCCTCCTATGTAAATGTGAGTAGTAGATATGTTTATTTTCTTGTTGCTTTTTGACTGGAAAAAATTGGCCAACAGTGTTATTCATGGCAGCAGCAGGTACCCTTGGGATGCGCACGATGTTCTGACCAAACAAGGAAAGCTGATGTTCTCTCTCCAAGGAAAGTGACTCTTCCTTGTCCAGTGATGAGGAGAACATAACAGCAGAAGAGGACTTAGCTAATCCCTGGTCCATGGTGGCTATAGGTGCTCCACCAAAGGGATATGGGGTAAAAGATGAAAGGTCTGAGGAAAAAGCTATGGCTATAGCAGAGTCACCCACTGACGATGCAGTAAATTGCTAGCCTGCCGTGGTGGCACAGGCTGTCCACTTACCTTTATCTTTTTGTGGTTGGAAGGACAAACTGTGGGATCACTAGTTTGTTCCATGGTTAAGCCAAAAATGGTGCCTCTTTCCCGAGGAAAAGCAGCAGCAAGAGCCAATAAAAATTTAAATTCTTTAAAAATCACTTTTTCACACACAAACACAGAAAAACATACTTTAAAACACTTTGCAAGCCCCCAGAAGTAAAATAACAATTTTGCCACAGAAAAAATCATTTTCAATTACTTTAAACTTTTAAACTGACAGGAAAAAAGTGTGTTTCAGTTTAAAAGCAGTTAAGTCTCATGATAGTCCATTAAAACACAAACATCTAACTTAAAAATAACTTTAAAATATCAAGTGTCCAGACAAACGATAAGGTACCACACAAGGTTGCTGGAAATAATACCAAGCTCAGTTTATTAATGCCACAAACAGAAGATCAATCCCCAGGATTCATGAAGCTCAGCGCAAGGACGGCGTTAGCCTTGCGCCGACTGTGCAGCGTAGAGATGGCACAGCAGCACCACATGCATATTAATGAAGGCGCGCTGCCGTAACGGCCACGTGCCTATGAAACGTGTACGAGTGCAGGGGGCATGTCCAAGCACTGCACGGAGGCGTGAACATGTCGGCTGCATACGCGCAACCTAAAATGCTGACTAGTACAGCCTGCCTCTAATAGTAATTACCCCTGTCAGTGTCCGTGGATACTGAAATGTATGCAAAGCATACAAGACATTTTTGCGAACACCACAATAAGAAGTAAACATAAAGGCACGTAGCTGAATATTGAGTCCTCGTCCCTTAAACAAATGATACTTAAAACCCCGTGCCCATATTCCATTGTAGTGTCACTAGTTATACCAAGTGGAAGTGAAACGCATCATGTTAGCACACCGCCAATTGCTAAACCTAGCCCAATGGTTAGGATTACGACCTGTCCTACATTGTGAGGGACAGTCCCCCTCTAGGCAGGTATGTCCATACCAAAACCATTATAAATGTGAAATGTCCTGCGATAGTAGGACATAATTATGTCATATATTTTATGTAATAGTCCCATACAATACTTATGTCCATATATAAAATACCTAAATGTTACAAGAAACAGAATAAGCAAGTAAACGAAACAGAATAAGCAACTACACCGCTACAACAATAAAAGCTTATATGTAGGCATAAAACTAAAGTACTATCCTTTGTAATGACCGTGGGTATGTGATGGCCTGTAAACTCTAATGTGTGTCCTGAAAATGTCCAATCCAGGTCATATGAAAAGGTGACAACCCTACCAATGGTCAGAGCATTTGCCCAATATCTGCCCATTCGCGGTCCAAGTCGTCCTTGTCAGGACGGCCCATAGATGAACGGGTATTACCCGGGTCTACCTACCATGTCATGAAAGATAATTATTTGTGTGTACCTATGTGCGTGAAGTACAGCATGTGGATGATCAGAAATGCTAGGGTAGTCCTCACAACCATATTGGTCCCAGAGATATGTAGTGTACGCAATGTGTTCTGTTGACTGTGCCATGGGCCATCAACTAGAGAAGGGATGAATGGTGTCTGTGGAATATGGGAGTGGGGGGTGATGGGTAATGTAATAATTCGCCAAGGGGAGACTGGGTTGGATGCACAATAGGTGAACTGGAGGTCTACGAGGGAGCAGTGGGTGAATCAGGAAGATAACCAAAGAACAAATATACACATCCGCAATACAATCCCACAAACATGTGAACATTAAAAAGTGCAATACACATGAACAGAAACGTTACCGGCACATACCCACATAATGGTCTGGCCTGAACTGAGCCATCCAACCCCAACACACCTGGATACATATTTGAATACCCATCATCCCCTTCACAGCACACCACCCCCCCCCTTCCTGAACGTCCACCAAAACCACCCATACTCGGGCTGCTAGATAGGCGCAGCCATATCTGCACATAGTGACCCCTACCCATATCTAGTAGGCAGTCTCACCCTAGGCAGTCTCAGGATTGCAAACTATGTATCCCTTGCATGTATGACCCTACCTTATTGCCATAAAGCAAAGAAGGTCATCAGTCTCCACAATTTTTGGATATCTCTCATGGGATAAGTATCTGTTCTAAACATTAGACTTGGTGTCAAGACACAATGTCCAGTCCTGTATACATCTGGACACAAGTTGTATGAGCAGTAGTTGTCCACAAGACTGCTCAGCCTCCAGCCGGTCCTGCAGAACCTATGACCCAAGATTAAACACCTGACCGTGATGCACATCTCCGCACGTGCATTATTGGGAATATATACCTTACACATTCGCATAGTGGCAGTCGGATATAGGGTGCTTAAGGCACTTTAAAGCAGACATAAGTAGGGTTACTACCTGCCCCACCTTGCAAGGGACAGTCCCTTTTTGGGCAGTTGTGTCCAGACCAAATATAATACAATGGCAAATGTCTTGTGATTGCAGGAAATACTTATGTCCCATATTTCATGTAACAGTTGCATAAAACAGTTATTTCTGTATGCAAAATACTTAAAGTTACAAGAAACAGATTAAGCAACTAAACTGCCACAAGAATAAGCTTTCATTTAGGCAAATAAGTAAAGTTCTAAACTTTGTACTGACCGTGGGTATGTGTTGGCCTGTAAAATCTGATGTGTGTCCCGAAAATGCCCAACTTTGGCCATTTGAAAAGGTGGCAACCGTAGACATAAGCGGTTATGCAAGCGTGTATGCGCAACGGTAAGTGGCGGTGATTCAACGGTATGGGAAATGTAAATGAGCATGTAGGTGTATTTGCATGTGTATGTACAGACCGATATATACATATATATATATATATATATATATATATATATATATATATCTATAAATATGAAGAATGAACAAGGTCACAATATAGCAGTCATAACGAATGTGAAAGGAAACAGCAGCAGAAATCCCCGTAATAGTTAGTGCTGTTATATATCAGGAAGGCCATAGGTGAGCACACCTCTGCATCCCCAACCACAGGTAGGATGCTAAAAGTGGAGCAAACGATCTCCCCATGCTAAGTCTGACTTTCAACTAGGTACAGGGCAGTCCCGGTCCCCAGTCGGACAAGCCTAAACCCGGATGACCATATGAACACCCTGACAATTGAACACATGTATGTGCCAGGACTATAGGCTTTGGAGGTCTGAATATCCTCGGAGTGAGTCAACATGTGGCACGGGTCCAGAGCAGTAGGGAATAGGGAATGGTGCATGTGTAGTAGTGCGGTTTTCCCAACAGGAAAATGGATGCTTGCTGTGTAAGTGAAGTGATGAGGCGTGTGTTCGGGTAACTATGAACCATGGGTATACATATAAATGAAGCAGAACACCAATAGTGTAGTGGTTAGAGCATCCGCCTAACGAAAAGGCATTCATGGTTCAAGGTCGACAATAGCACATATCATTTTCCTTGTGGAATGAATGTTGCTCTGCTGTAAAGCCAACATTTAAACATGTAAAGGTGAACGCGTGTATCGCATGGGAGTATTAACCAGATCCTTTCAATCAAAGTAGTATTGTCATAATGAATAAGACACGAATAAGCACAAATAAGCGGCAGTAAACATATGTAATGCACAGTAAGCATAGGCGAGTGCGCCTGCACGGGTGTAAGCAGCTCCCAGCATAGGAAATGTATGTTTGTGTGTACAGATGTAATATATATATATATATATATATATATATATATATATATAAAAAAAAAATATATATATATATATAAAAATATATATATATATATATATATATGTGTGTGTGTGTATATATTACAGATGTAATATATATACATATATATATATATATATATATATATATATATATACACACACACACACACACACACATATATGCGTGTATAGATATATACCTGCATACATGGAAAAAAAAAAAATATATATATATATATATATATATATATCTATGAAGAATGGACGTTGTAACAATAAAGCATACACAAGGGATGTGAAGGGAATCAAGAGCAATGTTGGTATTATATAATGCTTTCAGCGTATGTCATAAAAAGCTGCCCAGGAGTGAGCAGAGCACTGCTACTCACACCACAGGTAGGGTTTTACCAGTGGGAGTAACATCGTTGAAATGCTACGTCTACTCTACACACAGACTGAATGTAGTCCCATGCTGGGACATCCACAAATTGGGAAGCGCAAATGGCCAGAGTCCATAATCCCAGAACATGCACATATGTGCAAATATACATGGCGGGAGACCCTGTGAATACACGAGGTGGGACAAAATGTGTGTAGGGCCCCAAAAGCTCTGGAGAGGGCAATGTGTAAAGGTGTGCCATGGCTGCGATAACAAGTGGATAATGGATGTTACGTGTGTAAATTTAACACGGGTGGGGTGAAGAAACTATGGGTATGCAATTATGGATCCAGGCGTGCCAGGGATGGATGGGCCAGTTCTAATGGACCACCCCGTGGAGGTCAGCTAGGTCGTAATAGGTATATATGCATACTCACATGCAGACAACAATATATGTTGAAGTACAAATTCTGTAACACATGCATTCCATTTGTTGACATAAATAATAGGAATGTGCCCATACGAACATCGACAGTAGATGGAATAATAGGCTGTGCAGAAGAGGGACGGGTCGAATCACACTATCACATTCCAATTACCATCGGTAATCCATACATGAACATATAGCGACATCTGTCCACTGTATAACGTGCTACATACCAATAACAAGATAACTGGAGTGAAGTGTCGGTGTTATAATCAATAAGGCACTAGTATGCTGGTGAAGCATATAAACACCATTACACATGTGTAAGTGCGTATGAGCGGGGAATGTATTGACACACTGATGTTGTTGTTGTTGAGTCTTTCAACTTTTCCCGGTTAGGGGTCGCCACAGCGGAACTCCGGTCCGCTAATGATTGGCAGCAGATTTTTAGGTGCCGAGTTGCCGGCCCTGATGCACAGCCTTCAACGAAGGTACACCCATTCACGCATGTCTCCACACAGAAGATGCTGAGAATTGAACAGGACAACGTCTTACTGTGAGGCGACAATGCTACCGCAGCACCACACACACTGTTCATATATATATATATATATATATATATATATATATATGTATAGACATATATACACACACACACATATATATACACACACACACACACACACACACACAAACATATATATATATATATATAAAACAGCAAGATATGAATATACATGTATGAATACATTTGCAGATATATCTGTATATATTAATGTAAATAGATATATATATATGTTACAGTAAATATACACATGTACATACCTAGGTTATGTTACAGGAGTTACAGGTAACATACGTTTAGACTGGGCATATGTTGGTGGGAGGTCCAATCAACAAATGTCCCCTAGCTAGGCCGGTGAGACATGCAGACATGCAATAAAGGTAAATACAACACTGCTTCCCAGACAACCGGCAGGAAACTACCAGTGGGAGAGATCTACAAGGTCTACACTTTAAACGTGGATGGCAACGTCCCTTGTGGGGCACCAAAAATGTGGTCCTTCCAACCAATGGGACTAACACTATTACGACCAGGATGTAGCTGTACACGGAACAGTAGGTTGTGCAAGCCTGATAACACGGGTTGACACAATGTACGACATGTGTCTCGACACGGGGAGAGTGGACAGTGTGTGGGGTGTGTTCATATCCCACCTGCGCCCACAGTAATCATGAGTGCTGTAGAGTAGTGGCAGGTGGAGGAACTATGGTTATGCGATTATGGGGCTAGGCATGCAGGTGTTGGTTGGCAGACACGTATTAGGACCGCCCTGTGGGTGTAAGTAATATTCTGATGTGGGTATAGTAGATGCCCATACCTCCCAAACCTTAAGAGCACATCTACTGGACAGTCCGTAAACCATTGGGGGAACACATAGGGACCATATCATTGAACTGTCCCCGATTACCAGGGACGTCTGTGATTACGAATCAGAATCTAACACAGTCCCAACTAAACCCTCCTAGAACTAGTGATATTAGGAGGAAAGGTGGCGGAATACACGTAATGAATAATGACAACATGTAAGAGTCATAAACAGCATGTACCTCAGACAATGTGTATGAATACATATGTGCTCTGTGTCCATCAATGTGTCAGGTTAATAGCACCAACCTTCTAAATGTGTCCCTGAGGTCGTTATGCAGTATCCCTGATTCAGTGTTCATTCTTCCCCATTCGTATGAGAGGTCTGATAGTGAGAGAAAGCACATGTTCCGCTGACTACCTTAGAAAGGTGATAGAATAATAGGGTTGGGGTTACCACCTGTCCACCTTTGCGAGGGACACTCCCCTTTGGGCAGTGGTGTCCTGCAAAATAAATGTAATTATGGCAAATGTCCTGTGATTTAGGGCAAAGATTACGTATATTGTCTGTAGTAGTTGCATAAAACAATTATGTTCACCTGAAACACCTAAATGTTATAGGTAATAGTATAAGCAACTATAATGCTACAAGAGTAACCTTTTATTTAGGCAAAACAGTGAAGTACTCCCCTTTCTACTGACTGTGGGTGTGTTGCCCTGCAAAGTCTGACATCTCTACATACAGGTCCTATAAGGTTGCCACCTTTCCAAATGGCCAGAGTGGGACATGTTCTATAGAAATGTCAGACATTCCAGGACAAAACATACCTACAGCTGTGCATAGTACAGGATTATACTTATTTGCACAAATAAAAGCTTAATCTAGTTGCATTTGAATTGCTTATACTACTTCACATAACATATAGAAGTGTCATATATAAAATAACTGTTTTATGCAATTAATGAAACGTAGAATATAATAATGTCCTGTAATCGGGACATTTGCTATGTCTTGATTATTTTCGCAGTGTCCCTCGCAAAGTGGGACAGGTGGTAACCCTAAAGTCCCACCTTGGCCAATTGAAAAGGTGGCAAACCTATAATAGGTATGCGGTAGCATGACTCGTCCGACGAATGTGGCTCCCACAACCCAACTACTTGTCTGTATTGCAGAGTCTCGGTTCCCATGTATCAGCCAGATGGGAGCAGAGTGTATGCGGAACACACAAATATGATTAATTCACTGGACAGGCCACTGATTCCGTACAGTCGAACGCCATGCCTTCACCTAATGGGCAGCCATTCCCAATACTGTAGTCAGGAGTGGCCTTAGGTGAACTGGTGCCCTAGGCAGAGGGCACAACAGCACCCCCCACCACACCACCCAGTGCCCCCATCCTAGTCTACCTACACCAAATAAATACTGGTAAAGTACCCCCACTAAAGCGGTGCCCTAGAAGGCCGCTTAGTTGGCCTATGCCTAAGGCTTGCTATGACTGTAGTCATGTAGTCTGATGTGATAGGCATCACAAGGTGGAAGCAGATTGTAAGAGGAACACACAAATATGAATGATTCACCGGACAGGCCGCTGATTCCTTACAGTCGAATGCCATGCCGTCGCCTAATAGGCAGCCATTCCCGATACTGTATTCATGTATTCCGATGTAATAGGCATCACAAGGTGGGAGCACATTGTATGAGGTACACACAAATATGATTGTGTCACTGGACAGGCCGCTGATTCCGTACAGTCGATCGCGATGCCGTCGCCTAATGGGCAGCCAATCCCGATACTGTAGTCATGTAGTCCGATATAATAGGCATCACAAGGTAATATTGTGGTCCTCACTCACACCCAGGGGTGTGAGTGACAGATGCAAGCACCAATGTTGGTGCATTAGCAAGTGCGGGAGCGAGTGGGTGTAAGCGTGTTTGGCTACCAGTATGCAAGTATTGCACTGGTTAAGAAATGTAGAGGCTAACCGAGCGTAAAAGGCTGTAACCATAGGTCAGCAGTGCCTAACACCGCTCAAACCCACGCACACCCGCTCCCAACTGCTTTAATGTGCCTTACTCCCTCCATATCCAATGGGCTTGTTCTGCCCTGCAACCAACTAGACGTCCTTCACAAGGGTCGGAACCAGGACCCTGCGCACACAGCTAATGTGCATTACCAATATGCCATGGCAGATATACAGACAACGGACAGTACCACAAACATATCATACAGTGCAGTCATTCAAGAGTATAGGAATGTATCCCATCATGTAGATGTACATGTGAGTGTGTATGTCCAGCATATAGGTACATACATATATAGAGATGTATCAGGAACATACCATGTGGCAACAAAGCATTACAAACAAATGAAACGGGAAACACCAGTAACGCCTGTATTATGTAGTGGTGTTGCTCTATGTGATCACAAGACTCCTTCAGACAGACATGTGTCAGTCATACACGCAAATAGTTGTACATTGGCTGTATACATCACTCTGTGCATGTAATGTACATTAACACAACAGTACCTGTCCAATCATTATGTGTGAACAGTACTCTTGCAAGGTGCTGTGTGCAACATCATCATCATGATAAAGGTAAATGGGGTAACCATAGAGGGACCGGTAGTGTTTTGTGCACAGTGGGGTCATACTCCTCACATGTACCTTGACCATGTAGGAGTGATGTGCATACCAGGATCATGCGCCTGAGGGACAGGGGTGAGGATAACAGTAGTATGTTATGATGCATATTACAAGGGTTTCATGTGCCCAGTGGGCATGTGTGTGTAATGGACAGCTATGTATAGGGCAGATGGTGTCCTAGGAGCCGAATGGCCTTATGTATCCATAGGTGAGGGTCAGATGTTGGGGACGGAGTGTAGGTATGGGCATGGAGGATAGGTAGGAGCACAGAAAAGACAGTATACAGGGTTGGTATATGACATGTGGGGGGATACACCTTGGATGAGGTTGGGTCTTCGGCATTCAAAAGCCCATGAGAACAGTGGGATGGAGGTCCCCAGCCATGAGCAACTGCCACTGCACCTACACAGCTGCAAAGGAGGCAGTGCTGGGGGCTGTCCAGGAGGGGCAGCATCACCCTGTAAATGTGACACTCCGCCCTTGAACTGGCGTATCTGGCTTCGTAACCCACCAATGCAACACGTCCGGGACCGCACGACAGCAGATATGTACCTGTCTGGTCCCGCTCCCATGGGGAACATGCTCCATCCTCAGTGGTGGTACCACCAGAAGGTGGTGCAGAGCCAACAGAGGTTGATGTCTATGGCTGGGCCCCAGATGTGCTAGTTCCCGGTGCCATGGTCAGCTGAAGTGGGACAGGAGGTTCTGCCGGGACCTCCCAACCCATTCAGCCTATGGTGTTGCATTGTAAACCCACATATGGCTTAGTGATAGACAACAGCATACAGGATTACCTACAACAGTATGCACAGATATCACCAGCAACCCAACACAACAGATGGTATACATTTGCAGAGGGAGCACAACACATGCATATATACCGCATGCCAACTGTACAATGTGTAGTAGACGTGTGACCGCAGCTATGAACAGTTGCCCATCATTAGCTTGCCACTGGGAATCCCACACAGTGTCAGTCATACCACTGTCTCATGTGACACATGTCCAGTCAGGGAGGAGATGGCAGTAACACATCCCTATCATCATGTACTGTCTGCAATCCTCACACCATGCTTCTGCTGTGCACATATATGTGTTCAGTGTGTAACACAGGAAACAAATGGTTGCACACACTGACCAGTTCACAGATGGCCCTACAGATGGGGGTCCCTCATGAACAGAGTACTGTCATGTCTGTATTATAACATGCAGAATAGCCATTACCACACACATGTTAAACAGGCAGCAGTCTCAATGCAGCATAGCTACACTTACATGCTGTAGTTATGTGTGGCACATCACCCTCCTGTCTTTAGGCTATTTCCCACTGTGGATAATGATTGAGGTACATCCAGATATCATCTGTGATGCCGTGTCAGAACACCACATCCAGGTATCACTCACAGCGACTGTCATGGCCAGATAATAACATGTTTCCCTAGATTGTATTCTGTGTTTATCATGAGGATGGCTATGGGAACACCATCACAGCTGTACCACATGCCATCAGCTAGAGGAGGACTGCAATAGGTGCAGAGGCCATCACCTGACCATTTCCATCTCTTACAATACACATGCTGCTGCTGTGCAGGTGTACACCTTCACATCCACCAGAGAGTGTGTGGGCAGGACAGGCAATGTACACCAGGGAAGGGCTTGGAGACTTAATCATAAGCATCATCTGCCACACGCCGAATAGTACAGGGTCAAACCCCTGACTACTCATTACTATTACATGGTGCATGACGTTACTACATGTGCCACAAAGGCAAAATGTTGCTGTGCTGTAAGAACATGTGTGTAGGTGAGTGAGTGCCATCTGCAACAGATATAGTAGACATACATTAGGTGTGGCACACATGTCAGTCCACGTGAACGGATTCCATTGTCACCACAAGCACACTCTCTAATGGACATGCATTGACACCTTTTCCAGGGCCACAAATACACAATGTAACTACTTAGTTTGCCACACTGCAGTAATACACAGGACCACATGCACCAAAGGGGATATCTGGAGGTTCTATGGGCTAGGGCATGTGAAAGTGTTTGACATCTGTTGGTATGCCAATGCAGTTTATACTGGGAGTGACTGTGGTTGGGAGCATCACAACCCACACGCAGACACAGGGTGCCAGTACTGGCATGCAGGTATGCATTGCTCCATGGGTGTGTAGTGTCTGGCTGTGCAAGATGGCTGTACAATGCTGGGTGAGGGGTAATCCTTGCCATCGCATCACCCAACAATGGTGTGCAGTGCAGAAGTGTAGTGTCTGCAATGTTCCACACAGATGGGTACTGCATTATCTGGCCTGACATCCTGGTTACCAATGTGTAGGGCCATAGCTTTGCAATGCATGCCATGTCTGTGTTTGATAGTCCTTCACATGGACATTGCCTGGGATGTGCATGTCCCACAATACTGTACAGTGACATGTACAGGTGTACCTGGTTTGGCAGACACATGTAGTGTACATAGCCTGTTATACCCCGATATGCCAATACTGGCCTTGTGTGGCAAAACCTGCTTATAGTGAGCAGGTCGGCCCTGCACCTCAAAGGATAGTATGATACAGGTATTCCATGGTGTCAGTGGCATGGATCCATACAGGGTACATGTGTACAGCATTGTCTGGCCTTAGTGGATCACATTTGACGGCACCGTATATGTTGCAGGCCTTCAGTGTGGAACATAGTGAAGGCACAATGTCCGCATATATGTGCCTATTGTACCACTGTAAAAGGTGCCATGTCCTCTGCAGGCCACTGCATTCTCACCATGCCTACTATCTGTCCTCAATGTGCATGTTAGTAGCAACATAGTGGGATATCCTAGGCAAGGTTGTATGTGCATGGCACATGGGTGCGGGACATATACCGGGTACTAGTAGGGCTGCATACATAGTTCACCAGGCCTTTTTCCCGATGTATGGGTATGGCTTGCCAACACATTGCCGTGGCTGACTGACAGCTGTACTCCTGGCTGCATACTTAGTTCACCAAGCCTTTAGCCAGATGTACGGGTATGGCTTGCCAAAACAGTGCCATGGCTGACTGACAGCTATACTCCTGGTTGCATACTTAGCTCACCAGGCCTTTTGCCAGATGTATGGATATGGCTTGCCAACCCAGTGCCATGGCTGACTGACAGCTGTACTCCTCGTGAGGTGGCCAATGTGTCATAAGACGGATACCATATAGGAAAACTACAAAATCCACTCCCAAACATGTCCAATGGTAAGACAATCACAGCCACCTCTACACAGGCTCTGACAGACAAACACACACTTGCCATGTCCTGTATACAAACCCCTACCATATCACACTGCAGCAACACGCTTTTTGGGCGCGCGCTACAGTGAATACTATAAAGCACTGTACATGTCTCATGCAGACACACACACACACACACACACACACACACACACACACACACACACACACACACACACGGCAAGTGTGGGACTAGAACACCGACCTAACTACTTTATTACACTACAGCATTACGCAGTTACAGAATGTGCTACTGAGATTACTGGGACACAGCACTCCCAGAGGTGTATTTGTAGATGGGTGACATCAGCCTTGCTAACGGTGGGTATAAGAAATGCATGGAGTGTGGGCAGTCTAAAAGCAATTTACAGTCTGGCAAATGGGGACAGACATACACACACACACACACGCCAGTGGTGGGAATGAAACACCTGCCTATTTACAGATTACTATTACAATACTACATACTTACGAATCGCGCCACACAGACTACAAATTTCAAGCCTGTCATTATGACCTTCTGGGAATGCAGACATCAACAGGGATGCTGGCAGATAAGATGTACATACCTGTGTGTTTAAAGTAGGAATCCATCCTGACCTGGAGTATGCCCATCTGTGGAATGGACGACTACTACCACTATACAGGGTTACAATGGCCATGCCCATTCACAGAGGCACATAACCGACACAAGGTGTCACTGGGCATGCTCACACACTTAGTAGCACAGGGCTGTTTGGAATGCACTGTGTGTCCATCTACACAAGGATATACTGGGCATGTTCATACACTTAGTAGCACAGGGGGCATGCTCACACACTTAGTAGCACAGGGCTGGTTGGAATGCACTACTATGTGTCCATCTACACAAGGATATACTGGGCATGCTCATACTCCTAGTAGCACAGGGCTGACTGGGATGCACTCTGATGCCAAACACGAAAGGCCACAGTGGCCATGCTATTACAGGTAGATGTAAAAAACACATTGTAATGGGCTCTGGTGTTAGTAGTTGTCATTGTTAGCAGGAACGTTGCTCTACATATATTTGACACCGGTCTTTTACACAACATCTGCTGTCATTCTGGGATGACATGGCTGACAGTAGGCAGGCCTTTGTCACATATCACATGCATCCATGATTCATGGGACTGGGGATATTACCTAAGTCACATCCGCCCACACAGTGCCATTCCAAGGCAAATGTCCTAAACACAGGTTAACTCCCATACACCTACAGGACAACTGCATTGTTTTCTTATGCTAACTAGTGCTAGATGTGTAGCATCCATATACACAGCTGGTCACTGTAGATCCAACAATGGGGAGTACTGACATCTGTGCAGTGAGGAACACCTGGCTGATGGCTCTGTAGTGCACAATAGCACTACCACCATATACCTCAGAACCAGACATGTGGGCCATAACACAGGTACGGACCGCTCCAGGTGGTGCACCCACATACATAAAGGCCACTCACATCTACTGACCGGTCCTCCCATGAAAGGCATCACAGATGAGTCATGTGCAGGACACAGTGTCACATGCTGCATTCTAGGATGTAAACCTCAGACACCACCATGCCCTTGGACCACCAACATGCATCTATACATGTTGTATGACATAAAAGAGTACCCACCATGTGATCCTTAACCTGTGTACTGTACTAAGCTCTACATCAACTGTAGAGAGTACACATGTACTGACACAGTTGCATCATGTGTTATGCAATGCAATGATACCACTGTCTGTGACCAGGTCAGCTGTACACATACCAGGGGCCCTCAGTACTTTCCACCATTAGCAGATGACTGTTGCTGTACACCAGTACACACCCTCATGTATGGATATGACATACATGTACCTGCCCTGGGTATGTACATGCCACACACACACACACACACACACACACACACACACACACACACACACACACACACACACACACACACAAAACATACATGTAAATAGCATAGCTGTTGTTGTCCTTTGTGCAAACAGGTGGCTATCAATGTTGACAGAGGTAGCATTGCCTCTGTTCTGGTCACCCATTACACCCATCATATCATACAACAGTCCATGTGTCATGTATGTCATTACACATGTCCACCAATTGCAATGCCTACAAACATGCCCAAATGTCAGGATTGTAGGACCTACACACCTATACATGTAGTGTTGTACGTTCAGATAACATGCATGTGCAGTTGCTGATGTATGCAGGTGACGTGTATCCTAGTACATCATGCAGTTGCAATGCAGCCTCAACATTGCCAACTGTATATGGTGATATGCTGAATGTACAGAAAGATGTACCTCAGGTATGGACAGATGTGTGGAAATAACTAAGTAGTGGGGCATCTTTGCAGATGGATGTTTGCTGTGGACAGCTCACATGTGTCTCACAAGCGGTCCTACAATAATCTGTGTAACTGGTAAGCAATGGTTTCATTAATTGAAGGACATAACACACAACTTAGACAGCGGTCAGGGTGACAGCGAAGGTAAATCACTTGACACCTGTTAATAGTTAAGACGTCCAGTGTACATATATCAGCACTGTTGCCACAGGAAGCGTCAGTATAGTTTGTAACACATACAATACTGCTGTACGTCTGTCATACATAACATGAGCCAGGCAGGTCTGAGATTCACAGTACTGGCATGTGTGGTTGCGTGTGTCCATATATGTCATGTATGGAGGGGAATATATCTCAATTGTTACTCACTCTCCTGTACACTAGTGTACACATCTGTACAGACTGCAATGTAGAAAGCAGGACATAGGCAGGGGCGTGTATCTCACACATGTGAGGTATCTGTATGTGCATGACATAGGTGTATTAAATACTGAATGCCACAGTGTGTGTATGTAGGGCTGACTGGTCCCTGGGGTGAGGATGTATGTTACCATACTGAATTGATAAGACCCCTCCCCCATCCAGGTGATGCATTCTACTATCCGTGTTGATGTCCCCGATCTTAGGCCGTACTGACTACCTGTACATGTGTATTCTCTGTGGCGCACCATGTAGGTGCACAGTACTGTAATGATGATTTGCACATATGCAGGGGTCCTCACCTCACCAGTAGCAACTGTGTGTGAGTGCGTGTTACTGTGTCAGTGAATCCGTGAGTGTGTGGGTGTGTTACTGTGTCACTGAATACATGTGTGTCAATACCTGAATGTGTGGGTGCAGTTGTGTGTTGTCATCCTGTCATGGGAATGTGTATTACTGATTCCCAATGAGGCATCACACTTACCACTGGCCTCTACCCTTGTAATCAGCTAGACCACTCTCTTACCTCACCACTCCATGTAACTGTACCTGTGATGTCACCCTTTATGGATGTCATATCTGTGGCCACAGTAGCTTAATACACAGCTATCATGCTCTTGGATCGGCAGAAGTGTTTGTAACGTGGGACATTCTCACTGGTATGTGGCAGCTACACGGTGCATGCTGGTATATTCATACATACCTGCGAGTAGTCCACATTGACGTATGGGACACTAACTGCAAACACTGACATCCACCGGCATGTGCAATTAGACCTGAAGGAGGACAGCAGAACATCATGACCAACATGCAGTTACTATTGTTACACAAGACACATACTGTTAACAGTATTGTACACCTGTAGTACATGGTATAGCTGCTGCCTGTCAACAGTCCTCAACAATTGTAAACTACACTTATCTTCCTAGTCTGTTCACCCTGTGCATCAGACCATATGAGCATGTCCCTGCACGGATGGTGTGGATGTCAGGGACGTGGCACAGGCATCATAATATGCACAGGGTGTTAATGTTTGCCGGAGGCCTTGGCTGCACCATTGGATGACATCATGTGTGTGGGTTTGGGCCTTTAATCTAATTGGACGTGTGTGGATGTTATGCATGTGTGTGTTGCGGTGTCCTACATATGTTTCCAGTGTGTCCGTGTATGTATGCACACAGTTCTGCCATGTGTCTGGCCTACGCAGGGGTATTATTGACAGCTGCAGACTGTACAGGGGAGGCTTTACAGTTCACGATGTCCGGCCACAGACATGTGACCTGTGCCTGCCAGGGGTTGCATGGGCACTACAAGGCAGAGGTGCAGATTGGGTACTGTCTGATGTCACTTGTCCACTGGAACCATGTCCCTGTTGGGACCATTCCGGGCCACGTGCACATGGCCTGCTGTGTCGTGGTGTGGACAGCACAGCACCAGATGCACTGCTGCTGCTACTGCCACTATGGGAGCTGACATGTGAGGTAACTCATACACGTAGACCTGACACAGGTGATGTAGCAGGCCTACTTCCACATGCCCGATGCCTCACTCCTACCAGATGTTCCAACACAGACAGCTCATGCTCGCGGATTGTCATGCCATGGTCAAGGACTCCAACCATGTCACCCAACCATCTATCCAAAGCTTCAGCAAGCTGCTGTTGAGCATTTACCATTGCCTGGATTTTGTTTAAAGAATGGACAGCAGCCCTCTGTAGCCTCTGATCTTCTCTGTTGTGCTGTTCAGCATGTGCCTGTGCCTCCATTACAGCCTGAAACATGAGTCTGGTGACACCAGCTGCTGTGCTCTGCCTTGCAGGAGTATGTTGGCCAGAGGTCCTCCTACGAGCAGCACTGGCCACGTGCCTGTGTGGGGCACCGCCAGTCATTTGGATGACACCATGGTGTGCAGACACACCTTCCATAGCCCCCACACTTTCCTGTTCCAAGCTACCACGTGCCAACTGTCCTTCCTCTATGGCCACTGGTGATAGGGTATGTGCAGGCATGGGATCTGTGTGCGGGGATGAGGGGGATATAGATGGAATGGCAACCAATGGCACAGTTTCAGCCCCTGACAACTTTGTCTGTGACTCAATCATATGTTCATCATCACTGCTAGAGTCTGTGAGGACACTAACATCAGATATACCACAGGAGGGCAATGGACCTACATCACCTGTGAGGGCAGACAAGAACTGTACATTACAATCTATACTACAGACACACACACACAGACACACATGCATGTGATATGACAAAAGGCATGCAACATGCATGTGATATGACAGAAGGCATGCAACATGCATGTGATACGGCAGATGCCATGCAGTGCAGACAATTATAGCATAGTTATCATACATCCCTGGGTTGCACACAACAGCATGTATGTGTCATAGCAGACGGCATGCAAATTACACAATCATAATAGTAGTTAGCATACATCCCTGTGTTACACCATGTAGACCAGCACAGGTTAATAGTACACCTGCCTGTGTGGCATATGACCTTGACAATCACATGTAGTATGACATGTGATCTTCTGACATGTGCAATGGCATGCATACATGTTTAACACAATGGTGTCCTGGCAAATATACAGTGGGGCAATGGTGTCCCAATGCAGTGTTGCCTGTCCTCCCTACAGATATACAGCACATTTAGCTGATGTGCATGGCCATTGCAGGGAATCATGAGGCGTCTCTAGTGCTATACAGTGTGAGCTACAGACAGAGTTCATAGCCATGACTGTGTTCAGATACAATACATATATATTGTGGAATGTGACCCATGTCACTGAGGTGTATACACACTAAACCATGATGTGGAAGTTGTGACACAGGTCACTGCTGGGTATACGGATGACACCCCTGCACATCTGCAACCATATTGCTGCTGCCTGGCAACTATGGCCAGACATGGCGAACACATTGGTATACGAAGTCCCACATGACATCTGTGTATCACACACACACACACGAGGAGCAAGTATGACATTGATGTCCAACACCAGCAAGGGGAATTTACTGTATTTGTGGGATGATGTGGGTACTGTTCAGGTGACTGCTGTCATGTTGTGACACCCTCAAGATGTTCAACACATCTTATGTGGTGGATTGATGTTATGCCTACATAAGATGTGCACAGGTCTGTAGGATGTCTAGTGTTCCACATCTACAATATGAACATTATACAAAGGCCATAGTTGGACCATGTGTAGCCATCATATGACAGGGTGTACACACAAGCACATCACGTCTACTGTGTGTGTTGTTCCATGTCTCTGGCCATCCTCCATGGCCATGTGTGTACATTTGTTGTCCAAATTATTGTGACGGGCATCTATTTCACATGTCTGTGTTGTCCCATATGACATATATGCTCCACTGACAGGGTATGCAGATAAAGGGTGGTATGTGGGATATGTTTTCAGGTTAGGTAGGCAGTGTTGCAGCCAGGCCACTAGATGTCATGGACATGTCAAGATAGCACATCACATTGTGTGACATTCATAGCAGGGCTATGATCCACACCAGTGAATCCTGTGGGCTGGCCATACTCCAGCCCACTGTGTAGTACTATTTGTAATCACCACATGTGTAGTTCTGATCTGTAGTACATCCCTAAAGTGAACAGCACCTCCACCATTGTATGCACAGCTGTCCACACATCTGGCAATGACAGTTTGTGAGGATTCATGTCGGTGAGATGATTCACATAGTTTGCAAGTGTTGCACATGGGTAGTCATTGTGATGCATTGCAGGTCCGACCTGTATATTGTGACAGGACCATACATTATGTGTACATGTTGTAAATGGCCACATGGCAGATAGATTTGTGCATTACAATTCTTGATAAATAATAACACTCTCACGGGCTGCTGTTGCAGCGGAACACCAGAGATACCTAAATAGGAGTAACACAGCAGTATGAGCATAATCCACGCTTGTATAATGGCTACAGGGTGCAATGTGCATAACACATACACCGGAACATCAGACTATACTATGGTGTATGCACATACACAGAGTAGCATACTATAGTATGCGGCATGTGTGTATACATGCCTTGCATATGTTACATTACATATTGTACAGTGACACATGCAACTATATGGAATATAGTTGTTATAGGTGCAGTACTGACTTACCAGGCAACTCCAGGCTCAGTGGTTGAGAGACACCCACCTCCACAATATCAGCTAAGGCTTGTGGATGTGGTTCTGCAGGTGTCTCCAGGTTGGCCAGTAGCTCCTCGGTACGTGTGAGTGGGGGCTGGGTTGGTGGTCCACCACCTGTTGCACCTTGTTCCCTGGAAATTGCATTTGCATGCTGTTTTGCCCATCTAATGAGGTCTGTACAGTGTCTGCGCACCTGCTGGTATGTGCGGTTGTGGCCACCAACATCGTTAACCCTCCTGCAAAGTTCCATCCACAGGGCATTCTGCTGCTGTGCATCCTGTGGCACATGGCTGAACAGGATTTCATGATTGTTGAGTAGGTATGGGATGAGGGCCTCATCCTCCAAGTGGGTAAAAGGGGGTAGCCTTGCACATGGCATACCTGGAAGACATAATGATGGAGACAGGTCACAGTAACTCAGAGACATACAGAGCTACAGCTGAACATACACGTGTATCACATTTATTAAGTTTAAATAGTTGTATTTGCAAACCTACATGACACTGAGGTGCTTGTGTCACACATATGTGACACTCAATGTTGAGTGGATATTATCACTATATATGTGTGTGTGTCACCTGATTACATTGCTCATACTCCATGTGGATGCTGTCTTGATGTGGGCATGTCTGTTTGCCTGTACTGGTGTTCCTGCCTATCAGCACATGGCTGGATGTGTCCACATTAATGCAGTTGACCATGATGCTGTGTATATCTCACATATAAGGACTTACACTGCCTTAACAGACATGACCTGTGACCCTGCAGACTTGCTCACATAAGGTTTTACATGTATGTGTTCTGCCAAATACATCTACACTGCACTGTACAGCAATTTAACATCCTGCCATATATCACCTGTGTTGCACAAGTGATACACATGGGACACTGGCTAGCCAGATGGTATTTGCAGGGATGGATATCAACTATAGCATGTACAGTCAAAGTCAACTAGTGGGCTATATGCCATGGGCCATGTATGAATCTAGGATGAAAGGTTACCTGGCAGTAGCCGACAGGTGGGTCTGTGGTGCCAGGTGGAGCGGTGCCACATTACTGATCCACAGGGTTAATGATACATTTACCATGCAGTCATTACACCATGTCTGAGAGGGGAGCGATGTGCAACTTTGACAGATTGAAATGCATAGCATGGCAGGACTATGTAAAGTGTATGGGACAAGGATCTGTCCAGCATGTGGAAGGTGGATGTCCATGAAGTATGTGTTCGAGATCAGCATGAGTACATGTAGCATGTCCAACATCACTGGGTTGGACATGGATTTATTCAGGGTATGCATCATGCTACATAGTGGAGATTGGGAATGGGAAGGCTGGTGTAGGCCATCTGCACATGGCCAATACCCCTTAAAGGAAATATGTGATCTAATATGGGTCACATGAGTGCTGTGTATGGCTGAAGAATGATCTCTAAATTCATGGATGGCACCCTATCATTATTATGGTCGTCACATATGACTACCTGACAGGTGTGGTGACGTAGCTATCACAGGAAAGACAACTGCCCAACTGCATCCCTTACACACGTGTCCATTATGTTGACCGCTGCCTAGGTGGTAGTTCATGGGCACAGGGTTATTAACATAGGGGTGACAATGCATTATGTAGCTGTCAGATTGTGGCCATATGTCACACACACCTCACCCACAAAGCCCCTTCTGTATGTTGTCCACAACACTCCTGAGTCAGCTATTGCTGCTAGGTCATAGTCATTTGCATACTTCAATAGGCAGATGCCTTCTGTTTGTCTGTGAGGTATGGACTACAATGAGGGTGAATAAAATTCATTAACCCTGACATGCTGTAGCTGCCACTGGTGTGATGAGCATGTATTATTCAGACACCTTCTGTAGTGCTGGTTCTGCCAGCAGTCCTGTTGCAAAACACTCCTGTGACATAGGAATGTACATCTAGTATACCGAGTGTAGGTGGTACACAGTATGGGTGATGATGTCCTATGACCTGGCAAGGTTATGATATGCAGTGTGACATCACCCTTACTGTCATCTACATCTGTACTGCTGACATCAATTATTTGATCAAGGTTCATGGCACCTGTTGGTGTGCACCATTCAGTGTGTACACAACCTGACATGGAGCTATGTTTTACATGATGTGTACGTGGAGACCATCTTGTTTTGCCATATGTGTATGATACAACATGTGATGTGGACAGGTCTCATGCAGCCTGAGTGCCCAGCACTTGTTCAGAACTTGTAAGCACTAAGTAAGCTAATAATTACTATAGCACTCAATCTTCCTCATTACCTAGAGGTAAGGGTAAACAGGTTTTGTACATGATTTTCTCACTTGCTTAGAGTAAAATAGCTGTTGTACTCACTTTCCTCACTTATCTAGGTGAAAATAGTTCTATATTCAGGCATGTCCAAGAGTCAACTGCCACTGTTCTCACCTGTCTATCTGATGAATCTGGACATCTTGAGGCAATGTACACATTGCCTCATGTACACAGACAAGCCTGTCCGCCTACCACCCAACACTACAACCTGTGAGAGATGCACTCATCTAGCCAAACTGGAGGTAAAGCTCACTCCAATCAAGCCTGACCCTGACAGTCATGTGGAGAAGGTAAACATTCGCACCACACCACACTCATCACATAGTCTCACTGAATCTACCCCACCATTAACTGGGAAAACTACTTGTGTACCAGGGCATTAGATCAATGCTTTCTGGAATTCATAAACACCAATGCCCTGAATCAACATATCCACACACCCACCAGGGACAACAATATCCTAGACCTAGGCATTATATACATGAGTGACCGGTGATTCACACGTGAAGTCAACTCCTCGTTGGTCCGATTCGACCATGAGCTGAACACCGTTGATATCCACATCCCGCCCCCACCCCCCACTAAGGGAACCACAGTATAATATGTCTACAAAGCTAACTACATGCTTCTTAAGACAGACATGGTGAACGTCATAATACCCATGCAGATGGACAATACTGTTACAACTGCTGAATCCTACACAAATGCACTCTATAAGCACTTACACGAACCAAGATGCTATACTCCTAATTAAGGAAACCAATCTGGTGGTCCCCTGCCATAAACAAACTGTACTACAGGAAGAAGACACTGTTGCAAATGAGAGTACAATCCCATGCGTGGAGGAGCTCCCTGGCCAGCCTCAGTAAGAAGGTGAGATCCCTTATAAGATCCACCAAAGCTAGCTATGAAAACTAAACCGCCACTAATTCCAACAACAACCACAAAGCATTCTATAGCTATGTCACATATCTCGATGTCAACAACCAGATCTGCTCTGAGTTACAGCACAAAGGCACGAACATTACAAAACCAACTGATATTGGCAACATCCTGGCAGATAGGTTTAGTGCTACCTTTCCCACCTCCCTCTCAAAGCTGCACACTCTAAAGCCAATATCACAGCATCCATGGGACCAGACAACATCCCTGGCTGCGTTTTACATGAACTTCAGAACGTACTGTCTCCCCACCTACGCACCATGTTCAATAATAGCCTCACATCGGGCATAGTGCCCCCTGAATGGTGCACAGCAACAGTTATCCCACTCCACAAAGGTGGCGCCACAATGGACCACGGGACCTATTTTCCTATAGGCCTGACTAGCCTGGTCTGCAAGGCTATGGTGCACATCATGGCTCTCAGTCACATAGACATGGCAGACCGTGCCTCCTAAACCTGGTGGACTTCTTAGAGACAATTACCAAGGCATTAGATGAGGGTAAGGAGGTCCGCACAGCCTACCTAGATCTCTCATAGGCTTTCAACACCATTCCTCCTTCTGGTATTATCAACATACTCATCTGCCTGGACATTAACCCCTATGTCATGTGATGGTTTGCAAAGTGGCTCACGGACAGAACCCACACAGTGGGAGTTGCATACCCTAGGTCCAACTGTATACCAGTTACAGGTGACGTCCCCCAGGGCTCAGTCCTAGGACCCCTCATGTTCGGTATATACTTCTCTGATGTACAGACAAGCACAGAGCACAGGAGGGCTTTGGCTGAAAAGGTTTGCAGATGACTGCAAACTAGGAGACATAATTGTTTCCCCAACTGTTACAGACACCCTCTGGAAGGGTCGCACTGAGACGGATACCTGGTGTTAATATGGCATCAAGCTGAATGCCTAAAAGTGCATAGTCATCCCCTTTGGATATAACTAATTACCCATGGACTACCACATAGGTGTTAGTCCTCTACATACAGAAAAGGTAATAAGGGATCCAGGAACCCCAGTAGATAGCAATCTCTCCTTCGATACCCATAATGACAAGGTGGTTAGAATATCCTTCTACATGACCCCCCTAATCTCTAATGGGTTCGCATCCAGATCAAAGGAGGCCATTGTGACTCTCTACTCATAACTTATTAGACCCATTAAAGGATACAACACCCCATCTGGGATATACCTTACAAGACAACTGCAACAGCTTGGAAGACCACACCAGTACCACACCAAGAGGATTACTGACCTCAAACAGATGACCTATGCAGCCCAACCTAAGGAACTCCAGCTGGACTCCGTTGCATACCGCATACTCACAGGTGATCTCTGCTTGACATACAAGGCCCATGTCCAACTCTGTATTGCTGGATATGCTCCACCTAAACAGAGGCCCTTGAGAGCCACATGCTCTAGGGATATACACCTAACCACAACAATTACTAGGACGTGCTGGACGGATAGATTCCTGACCCGGACACTCCCCATGCTTTGGAACATGATTCCAATGTAATCAGGAAGGGCCCCTCACTGGCACTCTTCAAGGGAAACCTTGACATGTGGATGGGAGATAGACATGTACCCCGGGATCACTGCAGTGGCTCTGCTGGACAGAGGTACAGGGAACTGATGGCTCTGCCATTCAGACGCACAGGGAACCAACCTATGAGGGTGGCGAAAGCCAACACACTCTAGCTAGGCTTATAAATACCCTTGGTAAGACAGCCTAGTACCTACCTTTGCACATATTTATTTATTTATTTATTTATTTATTGACATTTGTTAACCGGGTTTGTCCAACTGGGCTTGTGGCCCATTTTCAGTGGAGACCCGAGGAGAAAAGCTCCAGTAATACATTTTAAAACAAGTACAATTTTAAACAATATTGATATAATAGCAGTTATAGCAAAATGATTCACATATGTTGGGATACATGTATAAAGTTAAAGTTGCATTAAAAAGAAGCTAAGTAACAATTTTACATTGGTATAGTTCAATAGGTCAACAAATAACATTTTTTGTGTTTGTATAAAATTGTGCAAATATGCAGTAGACACATTGGAGAGAGAAGTGTAATGAGGTACTAAGTATGGTCCTTTTGAGGGTACATAAAGGGAAGGAAGACTAGGTAGGGTCATGGCAAGGGCAGGTTCTGGAATTGAGAAAATAAGCTTTTAGTTCATTTTTAAAGTGTGAGGTGTGGGAGATTGAACGTAAGTCAAGGGGAAGTTTGTTCCAAGCATGGGCAAGGGAGTGTTTGTAGAGTAGTTTGCCTACTGACCTTTTTGGGTGGTAGATATCAAGTAATTGTTGGTTAGAAGTACGGAGGGTCCGGGATGGGATGTAGATGGAGACTAAGGAAGATAGAGATGGATAGAAGGAGGGTTTGAGTGCAGCATATGAAATTGATAAGATAGCAGAAACTGGGGAAGTTCAAGCCATTGAAGAGAGTTTAAAGAAATGCAGTGGTGTGAGTTGTATGGGGAGTTAGTAATGAATCTGGCTATTTTATGGCATGTCTGTTGCAGTTTGTTTAGAGTGGAGTCCTGGATATTGGTAAGAACTGGGGCGGCGTATAAGAGGGAGGGGAGGAAGAGTGCCTGGCCCAGGGTAAGTCTAGATTCAGGGTTTAGGAATTTTTTGTTCCGATATAGCAGACCTAGTTTCTGGTTTGTTTTTTTTTATACGTTGGAGTATGTGTAGGTTGAACTTGAGTTTTGTGTGGGTGTCAGGTTGGATATTTGTATTGTTAGAAGATGTAATAAAAAAGGAGGTTTTGTGATGAGAGAGAGAGAGAGAACGGAGAAGGAAAAGTAGGAGTTTGGTCTTTTTGGGATTTAGGATCAATAGGTTGTGAGAGAGCCATTGTTCAGTGGATAGTAGGACCTGTTGGGTCAGGGAGTGTAGTTCAGGAATGTTATTTGAGATGGATATAAGTGTGGAGTCGTCGGCATACTGAATAAGGGAGGATTCTTTGCATGAGGTGTAAAGATCATTGGTGAAGATGTTAAACAAAAGAGGTCCCAAGATGGAGTCTTGGGGAACACCAGAGGAGATGGGAAGGAAAGGTGAGGAGGATGAGAGCCATTTGACTGATTGTTCCCTGTCAGATAGGTAACTATTAAACCAGGCAAGTGCTGAGGGGGATAGGTGGAGATTTGCGAGTTTGGATAGTAGTAGAGGATGAGAGACAGTATCGAAGGCTTTGGAGAGATCTAGGAAGAGACAGGAAATAAGTTTATTGTTGTCTAGGGCCTCTGCAATGATATGAGTGAAGGAGAGGAGGGCAGTGGTTGTGCTGTGGTGAGGACGAAATCCATGTTGGGTAGGGGTAAGTAAGTGATGTGTAAGGAGGTGATTGTGAAGCTGTGAATGAATACATTTTTCTAATATCTTGGAGACGGGGGACAGAATGGCAATGGGTCTGTAGTTTGAGGGGTCAGTGGAGTTTCCACCTTTATGAAGAGGGATAATGAAGAAAGATTTCCAAAGGGTGGGGACAGTTGATTCCAGAATAGATCTATTAATTAGTATAGATACAGGATAGGCAATTGAGTCAGCAGCAAGTTTGAGGAATGTAGGAGATAGCTTGTCAGTGGAAGGAGAGCAAGGTTTTAGCTTGAGTAGTAGAGATTTTACATGTCTTATGTGCATGGATAGTTAACTAGCTCTTCCATTTTACTTTGCTATCATGCTGATAAACTGTCAGGTGACTAAAGGACATATGTATCCTGTTATTGTGTATTGGAAATGCCAATAGACATAACTTTTAGCTATGTACTCACCATAACTTCAGATGTTTGGGATCCATCTCGCCTACATTCTGACTGATGGGTTCGGAGCCGATCCTCGGCTCCGACTCGGCACGCTTATGCCAAAGAGCGAAGTCTCTTATTGGCTGAGCTTACTATATCCCAGGATGCACCACTACCAGTCCCCCAGATCTAGTTTGTCCGCATACATGCACACACGCATGCACTGCTTATATAACATTGACAGATGATACAAGATAAAAACAGTAGAACTCAAACCGTTCAATCTCTTCTGATCTCCAAGGCAGGGGGAAGGAGGGTGGGTATTAGGAATGTAGTGAGATGGATCCCTAACATCTGAAGTTATGGTGAGTACATAACTAAAAGATGTTATGTGATCCTATCTCTACATTCTGACTGATGGGACAGTGTCCCTAGCACCTAAATCCTGGGTGGCTCACTGGAAAACACTCCTGAGTACCGTGGAACCAAATGATGCTCGCCCTTTAGATGCCACATCCAATTTATAGTGGGAAATGAAAGTGTGCGGGTTGGACCAAGTAGCCGCAGCACAAATCTCAGAAATAGCGAGCCTGGAATGGAATGCAATAGAGGTAGCCATAGCTCTAGTAGAGTGAGCTTTGACAGATGTTGTAAGTTGTTTATTTGAAGAGGAATAAGCCTGAGTTATGCAATCTCTGATCCATTTGGCAATAGTAGCTTTAGTGATGGTTTTACCCAGTTTATTATCTGAAAAGGACACAAACAATTGATCTGTTTTTCGAATTTGTTGAGTCCTATCTAGATAGAAGCAATTGCCTGTGAACATCCAATGTATGCAAGGTGTATTCCGCCTTGTTTGAAAATTTTGGAAAGAAAACTGGTAGCTCTAGAGACTGTTGGAGACAGAGATTAGAACAAACTTTTGGAACAAAAGATGGATTAGGCCTAAGTGATACTCTATCCTTGTGAAAAATCAAGTACGGTGGTTTGATAGATAGGGCTTGAAGTTCTGAAACTCTTCTTGCAGAGGTGATTGCAATTAAGAAGGCAGTTTTCCAAGACAGATATTTCAACTCACATGTAGCAGCCGGTTCAAAGGGGAAGATGTTAAGGCACGAAGTACCAAATCAAGATCCCACGGAGGCAGGATGAGAAACTGGGGTCTTAAAAGCACAGCACCTTTCATGAAAGTTTTACATAATCTGCTGCTCATCAAAGGTGGGTCTATGGAATCGTGAAATTTGGAGATAGCTGCTAGTTGGACTTTAATAGTAGAGACTGAAGATCCTTGATTAAACAAGGATGTTAAAAATTTCAAGACCTCTGGTATTGGGGCAGTAATAGGGTCTAAGCCTCTGAGTTGAGCCCAGATAGCAAACCTCTTCCACTTACTGTGATACAATTTCTTAGTGGTGGGTTTGTGGGCTGAAGATAAAATGTGAATAACTTCCGGGTCCAAGGTGTGATTTCTGACTATAGTCGGAAGTGGAGGAACCAAGCTGTTAATTTCAAAGTGTGAAGGGACTGGTGCTGTTGTCCCGACTGATGAACCAGAAGGTCCGAATTAGATCCAAGAACCAAGGACCGTCCAGGGTATATTTCTGTAGGTAAGGAACCATACTTGACGAGGCCAGTGAGCAATTAGAATCATTGTGGACCCCAATTGGGAAGCTTTCTGGATGACTTTGGGGAGGAGTGGAATCGGAGGAAAGCATAAAGCAGTCCTGTTGGCCAAGGTTGGACTAGAGCATCCGTGGGTCTCCCTTGACATGGGGTCAAGGAAAAGAACCTTTTGCACTTCGTGTTTTGTGGTGTTGCAAACAGGTCGCAGCACAGAATCCCCCACCTTTTGAAAATCTGAGCTGCTACTGTTTCGTTCAGAGACCACTCGTGAGGAGAAAGAATAGTCCTGCTCAGTCTGTCTGCTAATACATTGGATTTGCCTGGAATGTGGGTCGCTACCAGGAAGCGCTTGGTAGCCACTGCCCATTCCCACACCCTCATGGCCTCTCTGCAAAGGGGTAAGATCTGGTCCCTCCTTGTTTGTTTAGATACCAAACCACCGACATGTTGTCTGTGTGGATGGCGATAATGCCTTGAGGGAGAAAGTTGTGGAGGGCTTGTAGGGACAGAAGTACAGCCCTCATTTCCAACACATTGATATGGAGAAATGTTTCGTTTGGAAGCCAAGAACCCTGAACTGACCTGCCCAGACAATGCCCCCCCCACCCCATCTGGGAGGCATCCGTTGTCAAGGTGGCCACCGGAGGGGGTATAACAAAGGGTCTTCCCTGATTCAGATTGGATGGCAGAAGCCACCAGCGGAGGTCCTGTTTGCACGTTTCTGTTATCAGTATGTGATGATTGAGGGGGAGATCCTGAAAAGACCATTGTGTCGATAATAGCCACTGGAGAATCCTCATGTGCAATCTTGCCAGAGGAACTAGGAGAACCGTGGCAGACATTGAACCTAAAAGTTGCAGGACCATCCTGGCTGGGGCTTTGGATCTTAGAAGCAGGGCTCGGACTTGATCTTGTAATGTTTGTATCCTTTCGGTAGGAAGGAAGATTCGCATTAATTTTGAGTCTATCTCTGCTCCTATGAATCTTATGCGCTGAGAAGGCAGCAAGACAGACTTTGACCAGTTGAATGTAATTCCCAGGGAAGCACCCAGGGAGATGGTGGCTTGTAGGTTCTCTAGTAGTAGATGCCTGGTGGTGGCAGTCAGGAGCCAGTCGTCCAGATAGGGAAACACTTGGAATCCGAGACTCCTCAGGTGAGCAGTCACTACTGCCAAACACTTGGTGAACACCCTGGGGGCTGTGGTGAGACCAAAGGGCAGTGCACAAAATTGGAAATGACTGTCTCCCAGGCTGAAGCGCAGATACCTCCTGGACGTCTGATGTATCGGTATGTGATAATAGGCGTCCTTGAGATCTATGGAGCACATCCAAACATCTTTCTCCAGCAATGGAAGAATGGATTGTAAAGTGACCATTCGGAATTTGGACTTCATGACGGACTGGTTTAGTTTGCTGAGATCCAAAATGGGTCTCAGGTCCCCTGTCTTTTTTGGCACTAAAAAGAACCTTGAGTAATTTCCGGATCCGATTTGGTCTGTGGGGACCGGTTGGATGACTCCTTTTTCTAGCAGCTTTGAAGCTTCTACGGCTGCAATTTCCCTTTGACTGGGTGGTGGGTCCGGGATTTTTTTGGACGTTGGGGGTAGGCGTGTGAAGGGAATGGTGTAACCTCCGGCAATAATCCGAAGCACCCATCTGTCCTGAGTAATAGACTCCCAGGCTTTTAGGTGCTTGGCAAAACGGCACCCGACTGGCTCCGGAGCAGCACAGCCGGGCAATCCCTCATGGAGTGTGGGAGGCTGAAGAGCCACGAAAGGACTCGGGGTCTCCAGTATTGCGGGGGCCTCTGCCGCCTCTGGGACGGCGTCTCCCAGAAAAATTTCCCCCTCCTCTGCCTCTGGAAGGGGAATCTTCCTGCTGTTGAGGAAAGAATTTCTGTGATTTGAACCACATCTTCCCTCCTCTTTAGCCTTGGGATAAGGCCGAAAGGAGTGGAAAATCGTGCTCCCACGGCAGATAAAGTCTTTCCCTCCTGCTCACAGCGGGTAAGAGTGTCTTTACCTTGGGTCCAAACAAAGAGGACCCATCAAAGGGAGTCGGCAAAGGAAGACTTGAAGGCCTCCGCGAAATGACACAAACGGAGCCAGGCTTGTCTTCGTAGAGCCACGCCTGTGCCTGCCGCTCTGCCCGCCCCTTCGACTGCATATGAAATGAGCCGCATGGACGAGTTAGAAATCGAGCTAAGGGTAGCCAACTGAGAGCTAACCGACTGGGCTAGCTGCTCAGGTAGGTTACCTGAGAGGGAGTCTGAGAGCTCCTTGATCAGATCCCTCTGTAGTCTGGTGAAATGTGCCAAATAATTTAGGGACCTCAGAGTAAAGGCCGCTGAACTCAGGGTGCGCTTCCCGTACTGGTCCATGCTCCTAGACTCCTTATTAGGAGAATGGACGGACGTTGAAGCCTCTGCCACGTCCTGCTGGGTAGCAGATGCCACCACCATGGCATCTACAGCCACGCCTTTCGTTAAGAACTCCTTCTCGGGTGGGGCAGACAAAAATTTGTTAGGGCGAGAAGGCACTGGTTCCACAGTATCTGGATGTTCCCACGCCCTCCGACAAACCAAATCTAAGAGCTCGTCGAAGGGCGGAGACACCCAGGAGGCGGAGGGCTTAGCCCCGAAGGCCTTAAGGAACACCGACTCATCAGCGGAGGGGGGTTTGGAATTCCAGCCGCCTCGTTGCTTGAGGATCTCTAGAATGTCTGCAAATGAGACATCATCCGAGGATGACTTTGGGGACCCCTCCGCATCATCAAGATCAGTGTCCGATGTAAGAGACTCATCGGGGAGTCACGTGCTTCCTCTTGCACGATCTCTTCCTTGGGGCTCCTCCGAAGACAACTCCGAAAGACCCTCAGGAGGAGGGGAACCCCCAGTGGGGGTAACCTCAGGCCCCGGGGCTCCGCTGTCTAGAGACAGGGGAACTTCCAAAGACCCAGTCTCCATGCCCAGGGAAGGTGCTGGTAAAGCTGTAGAGATGGCCAAAGAAGATTTGGCCAAGGCACTCCTCATAGCTCTGAAGGCCGGACCCCCAGAATCCTGGGAGGGTCCAGTCGCCGGAGCCATGATAGCAGACGGAAGTCCAGCGGCGAAGCCCGAGAGGGAGGCTTGGAACCGACTGCATTGGTCCCAAACGTCACCCGGCCCGGCCGAAGAAGTCCGTGTGCTAAACTCCGACCAAGGCGGGTTAGAGTAAGGGTCGGAGCCGACCCTAGGATCTCTACTGGCTCCGTCAGCATCTGCTCCGACGGAGCCGAAGCGGTCGGAGGAGGAATGGCAATGGAATGGGCTATCGGCTCCGAAGCCAAGTGGGTCGGAGCCGAAACTAATTTCTGAAAGACTGGGGACTGGAAAAGTCTTTGGAGCACCCTGTCTATGTCCGAATCTGACATCCTTGATGACCTGGAAGAGACCGAACAGGTCCGAGTGGGCCTCTCCAACGGCTCCAAGGGACTAGGGGACCGGCTCCAAATCGACTCGATAATTATCGGCACCGAAGGAGTGTCCAAACCAATTTCCATCGGTGCCGAAGAGGGCTTCGGCGCCGAGGAGGAAGTGTCTGAGCGGACAACCTTCATCGGCTCCGAGATCAGTGGAGCCGATGAAGGTGACCCGCCTCTCGATGCCCCAGCCGTCGGCTCCGAACCCAGAGGAGTCGAGGCTGGAGGCATCGAGGCAGACGTTCGCCCTCGGCTCCAAGTCCATGGAGCGAAGGAGAAGCCTGCCTATGTCTTTTGGCGGTCGGTTCCGACGGACTGGTCGGAGCCGACGCCCTTTTCTTCTTAGCAGGAGAAGGAGAGGAAGCTAATGCCTCTTCAAATGAGGGTTTAATAAGGCCTTTTAAAATAAGTTTATTTTTCCTCTCTTGGAGGACCCTCGAGGAAAAAGCGTGACACACGCTACAGGACTCCTGCAAATGTTTGGCGCCCAAACAGTACACACAGAGAGAGTGGTCATCTGTTATCGACATTTTGAAACTGCACTTAGTGCACTTCTTAAAACCTGAAGGCCTAGGAGCCTGTGACATTATGGCAACCAATTTAGTGAATAACTAGCAAAAGACAAAACACACTATCACAGAAAAATTCTTTTCTTTTTAAATCAAGGACTGTCACAAATAGAAAAGTATGACTAAAAGGATCCAAGAACCCCTAAAAAAATAAAACGGGACTTGAAAGACAACGGACTGACAGGGAAAGGCCCTTCAACTCAAATGGGACCTCTAGTCAGACAATACACAATCACCACACAAATATTTTACCACAAAAAATATTCACTCATACACAAACACACGAGATAGCTGTTAAAACAGCTTTTTGTTGAATTTTAGGAAATCCCTGACAGGAAAATAAGTGAAAAAACACTACTTAGCTCAGCCAAGCTCGAGACCACGTCTTTGCTTGTTAGCGGCAAACGAGATCTGGGGGACTGGTAGTGGTGCATCCTGGGATATAGTAAACTCAGCCAATAAGAGACTTCGCTCTTTGGCATAAGCGTGCCGAGCCGAGGATCGGCTCCGAACCCATCAGTCAGAATGTAGGCGAGATAGGATCACATAACATCTAATGTTTGCCTAACATTACAGTAATGCTATGTAGCTTGTAGTACATATCTGCCTACAATACTGTACATTACACAGTTATTGGCACAATATCCCACAATGCAAATCATAATTGCACAGTGGTCCAACCTTTGACATGTTATTCTCAGTAATACATATGGCTACAGTTACAGTATATCAACATATACTATCCCCTGTTATAGCACATACTTGTTGGACCAGCCCTGCCACTGACAGCGGCTGGTGAGGAGTATTTATGTTCAAAGCTCTTATATAGCATCCCTTGTGGTGTATGCGGTGTTTGCCTTGTGACCTACAGCAGTACACACAAATACTACAAGCGTTACTATGCTCAACAATATATCACTACAAGATAACTGTTTCCACTATATGGATTGCGTGCACTTTAAATACTACAGAAAGATACTACATACGCAGCCATAATGACTGTTCTACATACCTTATTAGTAACCCGAGGTGTCTTTATCTGTTGATTCAATCCTTTTCAGTTTGTGTTTCAATGTTCTTTGTAACGTTCCCCTGGTATATACGGATGGTTTGAATGTGTGATAACACATCCTTTTCTAGTTATATATCGGTAACATGTGGTATCCTGTCCACCAATTGCTGTTCCAAAGTAGTTAATTAGATGCACATCAGCTGTGCAGTTACTCCATTAGCCGATACCATGGCAACAGTGGTGTATAACTGAGTACTCCTTTTGGGCATTGTCCGTTTGCCTTACTTTCCAGGAAGACGGCCTGGATGTGCTGTTTGTGATATACTTCAACAGCTATATGGAGACACACAGAGATATATTAGCTTCATGACTCCCATGGACTGTGTGTAATGGCTAGACAATTTTGTTCTACATGTGAGTACAGCTGTTATATTTCAGAACATTGCTACTTATGCAGGGTTTATTTGTACCTGATACTTCTGCAGATGTTTAAGTCTGGCAAGGATGTTTGGGCAGCTCAAGGCTGTATGGCTATGCATGAACTGTTATGTGGTTTACAGTGTGCTCACCATGCATGCTTGATTTGGTGTACAAGTGTAGCATACTGTGCTGTTACTCAGTAATTGCTAACACATCCCGGTGTACACACAACCCTCTGAAACGGGATTAGTACAAACAACCCTGTAACATCAGCAGCTGTTCCATTGTATAACAGCAGCTGTTTCACATAGGGTCATGTTAGTGTGTCTCTGACAAGGTATGTTAAGGCTTCTGCAGATGTCGTACAGTAACTGAATGATTTGTGAGGTTATTACAGTTTGTATTGTAATATGTTTGGGTGTGGGGGTGATGTTGGTGGGTATGCATAGCAGATGCAGGTGTGTAGGACCTGCTTTTATACATAATCGATATGTGCGTGAGGGTTCCTTCCCTATTTGAACACCTATCCTTTTGTGGACTAATACAATGGTAATTGCAGGCTGATTCATTAAGGCACTGTTATGTGGTTCCTGTATAGCATGCAGGTGATATTAGTCCTTGAATACCTTCGGTAATACATCTGAATGTAATAAAGTGTTGCTACATAAAAGCTGTGTATTTCTGTCATATGTATTTGTAGTCATCATAGTTGTGTTGGTGACTGACCCTCTTTGGCTAGGGTTGGCACCTTTTCATATGGCCATAGTGGGACATTTTCAGGACACACATCAGAATTTACAGGCGGACACTAACCCATGGTCAGTACAAGGGATAGAACTTTCCTTTCTTGCCTAAATATAAGCTTATTCTTGTAGCAGTTTAGTTGCTTATCCTGTTTCTTGTAACATGTAGGTATTTTAGATACAGAAATAACTATTGTATGCAACTATTACAGTACATATGGGACATAATTATGTCCTACAATCCCAGGACATTTGCCACGTTTAATATATTTGGTCAGGACACAACCGCCCAAAGAGGGAGTGTCCCTCACAAAGTGGGACAGCTGGTAACACTATCATTGGCTCATGTCCATAGCACATATTTGTAATAGTGTATAGACATATACTCTCCATATCCTTTGTTCATAAAGGTTGGTAGTGGTGGAATGTGTGATTGCTATGGTCCATGTTATACACATATATGAACACTTCAACCGCAGTATACGGGATACCTATGGAATCCCAAAACCACAGTGTTCTGACGCACACAGTACCAGGACCAGACTCCCATACCCCACATTACCGACAGCGACAGTAACTCGCGAAAGTAACACGAACATGGAACACACACACAGACACACTGCTACCTACCACATCCAAACAAACCATCCTACACTATGTATGAGCAGGTGGCCAAGCCCCCCTACACCCCCCATGTAGGTGTCTGTGCCCCCCACACCACCCCCTACTTTAATATTCTACCTCCTAGGTCACGCAAACAGACGCACAAAGCTAACCCAGACCCACACATTACAGTCCCCCAAGAACACACACCACACCAAGAACACACACACACTACAGCCCTAAGAAACACACTTACACACAGTAACCTACCTGAACTGCAACACCAGAAGGACTGACTGACTGTCCCTTAACATCGTAATTTTACACCTCGCACATCTGGTGTTTCAGTACTGTGTTCTTTCGGACCTTAAGCCTCGGGATTTCGTGCGTCGGTATATAAAGCAGTCGGTATGTGGTAGGTATCCCATTTATATGTACCTCCATGGTTATGTGGATGTTGTTAACCTATGTATATATCTACATATATATGTATATCCCCATATATTGACATATCTCTCTCTCTCTCTCTCTCTCTCTATATATATATATATAACATACACCTTTCATTGGGTACATGCCAGTTTGTCCTATTTCAACACATTCCTACCTTTTGTGTTTTAGCCTGTCAGTATACACGACTGCCATTGTTACATCTCAGGTAGCTTAGTGGTATGTTATTGTGATGAATGTGTACATGGTTGCGTGTTCTAATCCTGGCAGTGATATCTTACCTCTCAGAGCAGGCACTGGTAGTGCAAGGGTGATGAACGCACATTTCAGTGGTTGTGTGTTCCACATGTTTATTATTCTGTGGAGAACTACCTATATATGCAAGCTGTGTTTAAGGTATACTATGTAACATGTAAACATCTGTGAAGATTCCTGTCAGGGATACTCCCCATTATTTGGAATTACATCCCTGATTACATTATACAAAACCCCTCACTAACACTCCAGGGAATCCTTGCAGAGTGGGTGGGGAACAGTGGCTACACCCCAGGGATCCCAGAATTGGCTCTGCTCCACAGAGGGACAGTTAGTAAATCGATGGGGTGGCGACAGCAGATACGTTTTGCCTATGTTTATGAGTGGCCTCGGCAGTTGGGCATGTACCTACCTGTGTGTCTATGAACCTGTACATACAGTATGGACACATGCTGATAGCTTAATTTACTGTTCAGGTATTGACTTACCTTGTGCCAATGGTGGTTGTGTGTACAATGGTTGAGGGCTACCTATGTAGGATGCACACAGTAGACCACCTATACATGACGTGCCATCCATGTTTGTTGTGTGTGCAGGCGGAGAAGGGCGTCAGTCCATGAGTGCCTACACTGTCAGTGTGTGTGCTATACGTTCCCTCTTTGCCAAGGCATGGGCATACTGGGCATGCCTCCGTCTGCCTACTGGGGCTAGTACAGGGTGTTCGTGGTCCGAGTCCTTCTGTGCCTGTGGGTCCCTTGGCAATGGTGGTGGGCTGTGAGGGCCTTCACCATTCTGTTCCTGCTGCAGCTGTTTCCGCAGGATCATATTGTGTAGCATGGCACATACTATGAAGATGTGGGCACACATTCCTGGAGAGTACTGCAAGGCTCCACCAGATATGTCCAAGCAACGGAACTGTGATTTCAGCATCCCAAACAGGCGCTCTATGATGATTCTGGTTTCTGCGTATACATCATTATGGTGTTCTTGCGTGGCTGTGTGTGCATTTCTGATGGGAATCATCATCCACGGTTCCAGTGCATAGCCAGCATCCCCCACCAGGTGGACATATGGGATGTCCCCCCTGGCAAATACCTGATACAGCTGTGAGGCATGCCAGATGTCGGAGTCGTGATAGCTTCCAGGGCTGCCAGCACATACATCTATGATAATGCCCTGGGCATTGCACATGACCTGGCAGTTGATGGAGGGGAATCCCTTGTGTTTTATGCAGCGCCTACCCTGCTCACTGAGTGGTGACTTGATGTGTATGTGCGTGCAGTCTATTGCACCCAGTACCTCTGGGTAGTCTGCCACATGGTGGAAGAGAAGCATATTGCTGGACAACTCCTCCTGTGCTCGGGGGAAGTATATGTGCTCATTGGCATGTGGTAACATGGCATCCAGGAACTGGTGGAGTACCCTGGATGCTGATGCCTGTGAGATCCCCATGATATCCCCAGTTGGCCTTTGGAAGATACCTGTGTTTAGTATTCTCAAGCTTACACATAACTTCGTGTCCACTGGGATGGGTTCCCCTCTGTTACTTCTGGCTCTGAGGCATGGCTGGCACAGCTCAACAAGTTGCTGTATGATGTCCCTGTTCACCCTGTAATGCTCTACTATCATGTAGCCCCTGGTAGGTTACCTTGGGTCTGAACACTCTTCTCCTCCTCCGGTGCCTGAGATGGTTGTCAGCATCATCTTCCACACCACCGTCAGTCTCCAACACATGCTGGTGAATCAAAGCTATGGCGGCCCCTAACATGTACATATTAAAAGTTCCCCGTTTGTATACACCAATGGTGCAGAGTGTCTGGGAATACACAATTGTGTGTGTGGGGCTTTCACATCTTATACTATTGTACAATGGATGATGCTGGTGTAATTGGGCATGTTTGTGCTATTTCAGCTGCAGGGTATCTTAAGTATTAGTTTTACAGCAGGCACTGCTATTGTGGGGCCTTTGGTGTTGCTTACGCTTGGCTGCCATGATTCATCTATTGCCCTTTACTTCAATTTCAACCCGATTCCCCTCCCATTGTCAGGCAAGCATCCAGCTGCTGGCTTTCTTGTTTTGTACTTTCATAACCCAGGATTATGTTGGGAAATGTGTTACGTAGCTGATCTACTGCAAGTTTGCTTTGTTCTGCTGTGACAGTTCTCTTTTCTTTGCTGTAAGGCACCTCCCCTTCCCTGTTCTGCAGGTAGCTGCTAGCAGCCTTGGTTGCTGTTGTCTATGGTCCACTGTGAGTTTCTAGGTGTTAATTACTCATTTGTACTCCAATTACCATGCTGCAGCATTTCCTTATTGTCTTCCCGTATCCTTCCTGTTTCAGCTGTGGTGCACGCCATGCACAGCCATTTACCGGGTTTCGTGTGTGTTTTCATCCACGTTCACATGAACTTTCAGTTATCTTGTGCTCTCAGCTAAGCTAAGCTATGGCTACTTCCACACCTCTATCCTGCGGCTTTGCTTAGCAACACGCAACATGGATTAGCAATGATCCATTGTACTTACAGCTACGGTGGCGCACCCCTCTCTTGATGTCATGTTGACCTCCAGGCCACTCCTCGGTGGTGTACCGCTACACCTTGTGGTACATCCATACGCCGGCAGGGCATTTGCGATTCAGTATTACTTAACTCATTTGCATGGCATTGACTGCTAATTCCTAGTTACCGCACGGAACACTGTCACAGACCCTTAGCAACCCTTGCGCCATGGTTGTGGTGTAGCATGCATGCCATTGACTATTATGGGGATATCATGAATTGTGTTACATTGCAGTTTTATGACATCTAAATATATTTTCCTTGTAATCCCGTTTGCGCACAGATGCATTGCGGTTTTACTTTGAGTTAGTGTGGCCATGACATTAAATGTTATTTTTTATATGTTGTGCATGTTGTTTTATGCCATTGACTATATATTTAGCCATTAGCATATATTAACATTATAATACGCAAGTTTGGTCAACTTTCATGGCTCTGATTTTATGTTTGACAAAATGTAAACCATTTTTTTTGGTTTACATTTCTACATGCTTACGCTACGTCTGCACCACTTCATGAATTGCTATATGCCTTCATTTGCATGCTACACTGCTGTGCATAGGGTAATTAGCATACATGTGCCGGGAGCTGCGCAGCTCTGGTGTACTCTGGTAGTGCACGTGGAAACAGCTCGTACCCGAATCACTCGGCGGCCATATTTGGAGCTAGATCGCCGACGCTACTCCGGCGCCTGGTGCAAGCTTCATGAATCCCGGGGAATGTGCTTTTGTCTAAGTTTCCCTCACACTTCTTCAGATCAAACAATGACATAGCAGTTTCCACTGATTTATATACATCCATTAATTAATTCAAATAATTAATTCATCCAGCATTTAAAGCCACAACCCTTAAAACATTTAAAATATGATAATAAATAGTATTCATGTAAAAAACTGACAAAATTAGTACAAAATTCATCAAAAGAAATGTTATATTATTGATTATGAACTGTGATGAAATATATTTTATAAAAGTAGATATATGAATTACAAACTAAGTAACACGTTAAAAAAATACATAATTCAAGCAACTTTGTTTAAAATCACTGAATATGTAATAAATTAGTTTGTAATGTACCCTAACAAATATAACAAATCTTTAAAACAATACAAATAATTTCAGTACAAGACTAAATAAAACTTGATATTTATAATTTAGCTGACCTAGGTTTGAAAATTGAAATTTGAATTTGAAAGTTTTAAAAATAACTTTCCTTAACCTAAAAGTACAATACATTTTTAGATATGGAAGGTTTTTCTCCAAAGGGAATTTAACTGCCCAGAAAAGGAACAGCACAAGCCAACCATCGATTCTTGAAAGCCATAGAGGAGTGCTTTGTTCAATAGCAGGAAAGTTCTACAGGGCCATGTGCCCAAATCTGTATTTTCAGTCAGGTCAGCTCAGGCTTACAGTTTGGGTGTGTGAAAGGTACCCTGAAACTTTGGAACGTGGCCAACTGTTATATCCTTGGCAGGATATTACCCATACAACTAATGGTACTGCAGCAGTGACCAGTGTGCTCATTCCCACAAAGTTAGATTTACTTGCTTCTAATCTTAGACAAAATTCTGGGAGGAGTCTCAAGTGATTTGTGCCCGAGAAGACAGTCTGTATGTGGAAAAGAAGCCTTATCTTCTGAAGAACTGCAGCCTGTCTGAATGGATTTATACTAGTTAAGGCTGGAGGGATTCTACAAGCTACTTCAGGCATTTATACTATGGTGATATGTACCTAGTCAAGGGGTGCAGGCACCTGAAAGACTGAAGAACAGTTTCTTAATTTTGCCTAGGAAAATCCATGTTTGTTACAGCTATATTTGTTTTGCATTAAGAATTCTGAGAAAGGATGGTATATATTACAACTTGGCTTCAGAGTGAATCATCTTGTTTCCTGGTTATGTTTGAAGTATTACAATTATCAGTAGTTTTATTAACTAATAAAATCTACAGTTTGTGTATTAAGGGTATGAAACATGAAGAAACATCACAGATGGTGGAGAATGTGGGCAAAACTTTGATTCCTGGTACTGAACACCTAGAAAATGCAGACATTATTCTACTGGAGCTATATGTAAGATGCTTTGAAGGGTGTGGGGAGATCACTTTAGTGACTGAAAAGTGTCACCAGTTTCTTTTTCTTGGTGTGGTAGAATTGTGTTACATACAGAGGTGTGCCTTCCTATAGTCATTTTTGAATGTAGAAACTTTCTGTTAAGAGACATGGTGCTAAATAAAACTGTTTTACTAACTCTGTATACTGTAACTTTATAATCATCTTTATATGGGTTGCAGGTACTGTGCTCCAGCTCCATAATCGAGGAAATAATTCAAGAATTACTGAATGCTGCCACAGTCAGTGATTAGCACCTGAACTAAAGTACAGTTGTGCCATACTTACCATAATTGTAGATGTTTTAGAACAATGTTGCACTACTGATTCTTGAGTCTTCCTGCAATGCAGAAGCCTGCAACTGGCCTGATTTCCAGAATCTTTTCATCATTCCTAGCTAATGGACATCCAATGGCTGATGTTCAGATGTCGAGCATCTGTTAGCACAATCTTCATGTCTTTCCAGGCAGTGAACAGCAATTTGATAGCTGAGGACAGAACAACTCTTCCAGACATCAAACTCTTAGTCAGGGACAGGGGAAGATTCCAACTATGTGATAGTAGAAGAAGTAGGGGATGATGGTGGATAAGAACTACCCATCTGAAAAGCTTCCCTCCTAGGTATGGGGGAGAAGCCAACAGACAGAGGAGTAGGAAGGTGGGAGTTTGTAATGCAACACTGATCTACTCAAACATCTACAATTATGGTAGGTGTGGCACAACTGGACTATGTTCTATGTAATCAGTTTGCAGTATTGATTTTGGGAGGATTCCCAAAGCTACAAGTTATTACTATGCTAAGAGCTACCAGGGCCTTTATAAGCCTAGCAGCAGAACCCAACCCAATGTTGTCCCCAAGCACCTTGGGTGCCTTTTCTGAGGGATATGTTAGTAAAGTGGGAGCTAAAGGTTTTGTGTGTGTATGCAGGTATATTTGTTGAGGAATATTTAAGTTATTGTCACCCTCTGTCCATCAGAGACATGACGGCCAGGCCATGGGTGAATTTATGGTTTCCCATCCAATGGTCAATGTTTCGCTTGAATAGAGTCAGAGATGATCTCTGCTTCACATGGATAGGGACCCTATTCCATGGTGTGGGGGTCACTTGAGAAACATATTGGTCTCTCCAGTGTGCTCTGTTTATGTCACAAGCAAGGTTTAAATCTTTGGATCCAGTGTTTCTGGTTCAGTTAATTTTGTGGATGTGCAGATGATCTATCAGGGCTGGATTGAAGGATGTCTTATATGACAGGCCCAGACCTTATTTTTATTTATTTAACATTTTATTTGAAATTTGTTTACTGGTAAAGTCAAACTGGGATAATATCCCATTTTCAGTGGAGGCCCAGGAAGAAAAGCTCCACATTGACATAATATGGTTGCAGTTGAACAGAGTTATTACAAAGCCTGATACAGAAGTATGGCATAACCTAACATAAACATGGATGGGAGGTGGAGTGGGGGTGGAGGTGGGGGGGTTGGTGCAGCACTCTCCAGTGTTGGTAACTATTAGGTCCAGTAATTCTGAACCTCTGGTTGGAGTGCGCACTATATGGCTCAGGGTCATTGTGTTAAATAAACTCCAGGAGACGCACCTTTGAGTTTGAGGCAGTGTATGTTTCCCAATCTATAGAGGGTGTAGTTACAATCCCCCCATGAGCAGAGCATTTGGTTGGATGGTAAGAGCCTCTAGTAGATCTAGGTATGAGTTATGAGATTCTTGGGGCATAGATGATGACCTATAGCTAGCTATGATATGGTAAAAGACTACCTGTGGTGACTTGCATGTAGATGAACTCCAGGAGATCATCCCGTTTAATCAGCTGGAGGCATATTTGTTGTTAATGTAGACTGAGACACCTCCACCTTTCGTCCCTGTCTCTGCGGCTGTTGGTCTAAATGTGTAGAAGGCACTGTAGCCTTACACTACCAGAGTGCTTTCTGTGGCTTTAAACCAAGTTTCAGTAATGACGCAGGCAACTACATTCTCCAAAGTGAGAACAGCTTGTAGGGTGTGGAGTTTCTTGAAGAGGCTCCTAGCATTGAGCAATAGGACCTTAATGTCTTGTCAGCCTTTAGTAGACAGAAGTTTGCTCCTGGATTCAGCTTGATGGTGTCTTTCACTAAAGAAGCTACTTTTTCAAGCACGGTAAAAGAGGCAACATGGTTTCCAAGGTTTGAGAAAGTTGTTCCCAAGTGTATCTTAGGAAACACTGGAGTTTCCTATATGGAGTTTTGCCAGGGGAATCATTAGGATGCATGATGCAATGTATCCCAAACCCTTCAGACATTTCCTTATCATGACTGTCTGCTTTGGCAGTAAGCTGAGTAGAGTCTCTGTAAGAAAGAACACCTTGTTCTGGGGTAAGAAGGCTTTTCATTGTAGAGAATGTATAAGCGACCCCAGAAAGAAAATTCTTGTCTTGGCTGAAGTTAGGATTTGTTGAGGCTAAGAGTGAGCCCTACCATCTGAAAGCAGTCACTGGTAGCTTGTAAAGTTGTTTAAAGTTCCAGGATGGATTTTCCCTGTATGAGGCAATCATCTGGTTAGGGATAAATTTGCACTCCTAGTGTTCTGCAATGGGAGATAACTCAGTGAAACATTTGAGTGCAGTGGATAAACCAAATGGTAAAGCATAGGATTGGTAGTGCAAACCTGCTGCTACAAAACAAAGGTATCTTTTTACTTTGCAATAGGAACATGAAGACAGGTGTCCTTCAGATCTATTGTAACCATGAAGGCTCCTGCAAAGATCATGGGTAACAGTTTTTGAAGGTTCAGCATTTTGTATTTGGGAATAACTAGTAACTAGTAACTTGTTTAACTTGAAGAGGTCTACGACTGGTCAAGTGCCTTTCCTTTCTTGGGGCTAGAAACCTCATGGAGTAGTATCTTATTGTTTCCTTCACATCAGGGCCTGGTTGAATGGACACGTTGCAAGAGCTCTTATAAGATGGGGGAAGGAGTGCCTTTTGGTGACTTTGGTATCCCAAAGAAAGGAGTGAGAGAGGCTCTCTCTGAATTGAATGAAGTAACCTTTTTTCTATGATGCTTAGTACCCACTGGTCTGAGCGAATGATTTTCCATTGATGTAGAAAGGAAGAAAGTCTTCCTGCTAGAGGGGTGGGGAAGTGGATGGTGTTGGGAAGAGAGAGATGGTGAAGGAGTTGTTCTCTTGAGGGATGGAGTCTTTGAATCCTCCAAGTTGGGGTTGTTGCACAGGTTGGCATCTTCTGGACTGCCTAGAAAGTTGAGGCCTACTGATTGACTTCAAATCCAGCTGACAATTGTACCAGGGAGAGAAAAATCAAAAGGCCTGCTGCCATGAGGAGTCACACCACAAGGCTTGGGACTGGTAGTCATCAGACCTGGGGGGGGGGGCTGCAAAAGTGCCTCGCAGAGTCATCAGTTGACTTATTTGTGGAATGATTGCCATTGTCTGCTGAATCCTTTTCCTTAGGCTTTGTGTTTATTTGGTGAAGCAGTGACTGAAACAGAGAAATCCCAAGAAGCAGAAGGAACCAGGTCTGAGGGCTCCACCTGTGCTGAGAGAACTTCGACCCAGTGCTTGAGGGTCTTGGCTCGAAATCTAGTGCAACACTGACAACTAGAAATGCTGTGCTGAGGCCCCAAACAAAATCATTATGTGAGATTTGTTTCTCACACTTCAAGCAGTTATTAACTTTTTGAGCATTAATCAGAAGAAAATAATTCCCCAACTGGGTACTTATCTGAAAATTGCTAGTTAGAAACTCTGTAGGAAACAAGCAGGCCAATGGACTGTGTGCATCTGATAGACACAGTAGCTCATTGCACTGCACATCTAGAATGAACTGTCTATGGCAGTGATGGATTCCCCCTCTTATACCCTGATATCTGGACATTGGCCATCAGATGTCCATCAGCTAGGAATGATGAAACGACTTTAGAAATTGGGACAATCACAGGATTATGCATGGCTGGAAGACCCAAAAATCAATACTGCAATTCTGACTATGAAGAGCATCTAGCAGCAAATACTGTAGCTACTATGATAGCCATCAAAGCTATTAAGACTTTCTTGAAGCAAGAATACCCTGCATGAAAATAAGAGTGAATCTGGTGAGTTTGCAACAACAAATTACAGTTGTGTCAGGAACTTTCCATAAATATAGACATTTGAGTAGATTCACTGGTGAAGTCCTCACTTTTCTGATATCCTGCCTGAAAGTAGCCTGATGTGCATGCCTGAACCTTACCTTCATCCAGGGTTTCTCAACAGAGGCCCTCGTACCAGGACAAAAATATGCTTGCGGTACAAGAGGCATGTCAGCCAATACCACCTTCTGATCTTTTTGGCCTAGTTATATCTAGGTAGACCTCAGTGCCAAAGCTCCTAGTGGCCAACATGGGACAAGTCTTTGTGCCCCAGGCCCACCCCAGAGGTACCAGATTTTCCTCTGCAGAAGTTCATGCAAATAGGAGTGTTCCTGTTAAAAACAAGGGAAGGTTGCAGCAAGGATCTAGGGAGACATTTCAACATGCATAGCAAAGAACTGGTTTGAGCAATGGGGTAGGTGGAAGTGTACCTTGACTGCAACAGTGAATATGCTCCAACATCTACATATATGTTAAGTTCTAAACACAACTGTGTTATGTTTATCACAGTGTTCTCTGTTGCAGTCCTCACTTTTGGGAGGAGGATACAAGATTTTATAAGACAAACCCTGTGGGACAGCAGAGGCAAATCCTGCCCTTGAAGGTGTTCCTAAATTGTACTATGTACAGAATGTATGGAGAGAAATCTAGGTTGCTGCTTCAAGAACAGCCTCTCTGGTAAGACCCCCTGAGGATATCTTTGGTAGCTGCAGTGGTTCTAGTGGAGAGGGCTCTGATACTTACAGGAATATACTTACCATGAGATGACCAACAAAAAGAAATGCAGTTAGTGAGCCATTTATAAAGGATCTGTTTATGGGTTTTTCTCCTTTCCTTTTTGCATAGGAGATAAATGACTGATTAGACTTTCTGAATTCTTTGGTTCTGTGCAAATACAATCTCTGATGTCTGTGCGCATCAAGAGAATAAAGGATCTTTTTTCTGTTCTGTGGCTAAGGAAAGAAAATTTTACCAATGACCTGCACACCGCCACCAAACATGCTTCCCTCATACAGTATGCAGATGACTCCACTCTCATCTGCTCAGCTCCAACTCTAACAGAACTACAACAGATCACTCAAGCATCTTTTTCTTCTGTTGAAAGTTGGCTATTAAATGCTCAACTCCTCCTCAACCCAAATAAGACCAAACTCATCTTTCAACCCTCAAAATCTACCCCGAACATCCCCCATTTCAACATACTTGACAAAGACAACACTTCCATCTCACCAACAGCCCACACTAAGCTACTCGGTGTACAGATTGACAACAAACTCAAATTTGACACTAATATCACTCACAATAAAAACGTCCAGAAAAAAATGGGTGCCTTGTATAGAAACCAACAATACCTAACCAAACCAGCCAGAATCTCTAACGCAACTTCCCAACTAATTTCAACCCTACTCTGCATCATCCATACTTACAAATCTTCGACAATCAGACCTAAAGAAACTCGAAGCCTGCTACAATAAAATTGCAAAATGTGCATCAGGAGACTCCCACCGCAGTCACCACTGTCTCTCCTTTAGAAACCTAGACTGGCTTGAGCTCCCTCAACTCCTACCTTTGCTCATAAACTTGTAAACCACCCTCTTAAAATTCCCTCACTTCATACACTTCTCCAACCCTACCAGTCCTCCAGACTCCTTTACTCCTGCAACAAAAATCTAATCCAAGTCACCAAACCCAACAACTCTGCAGGGTAAGCGCTATTCTCCTACTCCATATCCAAAATCTGGAACTCACTTCCCACTGCCATAACTACCCCCCCTTCCAGCAGTCTCTTCAAAAATGCTCTTAAAGCACACCTAAAATTTCACTGGCTATGTCCTTGTCCATACCCCAACGAACCCTCCCTTTTTCCTTTACCACTAATTAGCTGTCAGCTCTACTATTAGCTGTCAACAGGTTATCAGTATTTCATTACTATTTCATATCCTTTAACTAACACATGATTGCAGTATGATGTTTACTATTTTCTCTTTGTGAGAAATTAATACTACTAGGCAAATATCTTGCACCTTATATTATTATACTCTGCCATATGTCATTACCTGTCAGACAGTGTCTTTGCTATAAATACGGTTTCTTTTCCTCTGAAATGCTAGATTATACTCTTATATTATGTGAAATTTTGCTTGTCTGAATATATGGAGCCTTCCTTGTGATGATATACTCTGACATATAGGTAATTTCTCCTGTTGAACTGTGTCTTTACTATAATTATACTGATTCTTTTTTCATCTGATATGCTAGATTGTACTCTTATATTATGTAAATCTCATTTGTCTGAATATATGAAGCTTTTCTTCCCAGGCCTCCACTGAAAATTGGCATATATCCAGTCGGACTTTCCCGGTCAACAAATGTAAAATAAATAAATAAAATGAATGGTTTGGTTAAAGGACAGGTCAGGAAACATCTTTGGCATGAAGGAAGGATTAGTACTTAGGGATACTCTGCCCTGGTGAAAAATTAAGAAGGGTTCCTTGCGCATTAAGGTCTAGAGCTCAGAAATTCTCCAAGCAGAAGTAAGGGACACCAAAGACAGCATTGTTCAAGATAGAAATTGGAAGGTAGTTGAAGCAGCTAATTCAAAGGGTTTTAGGGTTGTTATATTACATAGTTAAGATTCCATGGTGGAATAGTCACCTTTTTTGTGGTCCCCACTTTAAAAAATGTGTAACAGAAGGGCTGACTTATAAAGGTGGATTCATAAAGAGGATGAAATGACCTAAGAATGGATTTTGAGAAACAAGTGAAGCTATATCTGAAAAGGTCTAACAAGCATTCTTCACTATTTGCTCCCCCTCCTCTTTTGAGTATGAAACACCTTGAGAATGAAAGGTATTGGAAGGAATGCATAAAGAAATAAACCTCTCCAGTTCATTAAGAAGGCATCTATTTTCCAAGCTTCTGGAGTTATTGGCCTGCAGTGGAATGCCTTCAGTTACCTGCTCAGTTGAATGGCAAACAAATATTTCTGGTACACCTCACATCCTGGTCAGATCCAGAAAGACACCACTTTTTATCATTTATTCATAGGGATCCACTCAGCCTGCCTGGTAGAACATTTTGAGAAAGAATCTAGGTTGCAGTTTGTTCATACCCACCTTTGCATGTATCTTTTAGGACTGCACAATCAGCTTTCAAAGCAGGTATGAATAAATTCCTCCTTGCTTGTGTACCATATGGTGGTGATGTTTGCCCTTATCTGTAGAACCCACACCTTTAAGGAAGTGGTGAAAGCTCACAGGAGTGAGAAAACCATCAGCTCTCTGTTTTCCTCTCATTCTGTCCTCCCAAGTTCCCTGAATTTGAAGAGCGCCCACAAGAGACACCCAACCTAGGACTGAGAAACATAAGCTTAAAAGTTACTGGGGGTCAAGGTGCTTTGAGGATTGCCCCGCAGGTTTGACTGCACTGTTGCATCCTCCATAAGACCTTTCTGATGCATGGAAGGAGTGCAGTTTCAGTCTTTAAGGAATGTATATGCTTATACCATCTGTTTCTCAAGCACCACTGAAGCATCATTAGGCTACATGAATGTCATATAACCTAAAAGTCTATGTAACTCCCTTTTTTAATTTCTCCAAGTCTTTTGGGGTTCTAATAGCATGACAGGAATGGACCACATTCCTAAGTCAAAATCTGATTAAAGTTCATTAAATTAGTATTGTTTCAATCTTTGATGTTAGCCAAAAAGTGTTATTCGCAGCACCCACAATGTGCCTAATAATGACAACTCCCTGCAATTCCTCTGGAGTTGCATGTATTGGTAAACGCATCTAAATAAGATTGTAAATTCTTTTTTACAAGACCCATTGTTTGTACTAGTATTGGAACATTCTGGATATCCTTCTACATTGCCATCGCTTCTGCCTGCAAATCCTGATATTTTATGACTGTCTCTCTCTGTACATAAGACACTGTAGTCACTAGGTATAGTAATTTCAATGACCAATGCTACTTTTGTCTTCTTTTCCTGGAGTACTATATCTGGTCTTCTCACATCTATTTTTTGAACTGTTGGTAATGGGGGATCTCATGTGATACAAACCATCATTTTCTATAACCCCATTTCTCGGTCACCCACATCCCCCGGAATCTCTTTTAAAGTTTTTTTGTCTAGTCCTTCTAGCATGTCGAGGGATCAGTTGCTAGTGTCCTCTCCTGCTCAGCTGGTGAACCTGGGAATATTGAGGCAATGTTACAATTGCCTCATGTACACAGACAACCCTCTCCTCCTCCCACAAAACACAAATACATGCGAGAGATGCAACTATACGGCCAAACTGGAGGCTGAGCTCTCTCAACATAGGACTGGCAAGACCAGTCAGGAGGAGAAAATTACCACACACACTATAGACCCAGTCTCACATAGTACCATCACAACCTCAAATCATACACATAAACACACAAAGACATACTCGGCTCTGATCAAAAATCTACCAAAACAGCAGAGGCCACCAAAGCAGACACCCAAACAACCACCACCTCAGAACACAACACCTGCAACACATAGACCTCACAGTCAGAGTGTCAAACAGTCACAGCCCTTAAGGCCAAACACAATGCCAGACACACTAGTCATTGGTGACTCCATAGTCAGACACACTGACGTCCCGCTCACCAGACTGAGTAAGGAGAAGGTCACAGTAAGCTGCCTGTCGGGTGCTAGAATCCGCCACATAACGCAAGCACTCAGGTCTCTCAACAGCAGGTACAAATACGACTCAGTCATTGTCCACGCTGGTGTAAACGACCTGAGACGTACCTCCTTGGACTACATGAAAAGAGACATTGAGGAGCTCTCTGATTATGTAGCCCAGGCAGGTATGACCCTGACCTTGAGCAGTATCCTACCTTCACCAAGAATGATGCCACAATACAGAGATAAGATGATCAGCTTTAACAATTGGCTTAAACTCTGGTGTCATTCAAAGGGGATCCAATGTCTGTCTGCCTGGGATGACATGCTGGACAAGCCACGCTGCTCAAGGACGGCTTGCACCTGTCACCCTGGGATTCGGATATTGGCAAAGGCTCTTGCCACCCCATAGTGCCTTTTTAGGCAAGGCTCAAATTCTAAACCTACCACCCTAGAACACAAAAAGGAAAAAACTAAGGGTAATGCTGCTCAATGCCAGAAGTCTAAATCTCAAAATGCACGCACTCGAGGCCCTTCTCAGTATGGAGAACATCGATGTCTGTGCAGTGACAGAAACCTGGTTCAAGGCTCCTGAGAGCACCCCAGCACTATCAGGTTTTACCTCTTATCATGCTCCGCCCCAAAATCCGGACAATACCAAGAAAGGAGGGGGGGGTATCCATATTCATCAAAGACACCCACACCTCAAGACTGGTGGCAACGCACGACGCATCGGAGACCATCCAGGTGCAATTAACCATAGGCAAGACTGCTCTGCAAATTGTAGCATGTTACAGGCCACCCTCACAAACTCAGGAACCTCACATGGCCTTCCTGAAAACACTAGAGGGGATAAATGTATCACCAAACACCATCATACTAGGTGACTTCAATTACCCTAATATAGACTGGGAACACTACTCAAGCCCAAACACCCTAGCCCAAAAGTTCCTGGAATTCATAAACTCAAATGCCATGGAACAACTAGTCACCATCCCCACAAGAGGAGAAAACATACTTGATCTCATCATCACGAACATGGGAGCACAATGTTCAACACCGAAGTATACCCCTCACTGGTGAGATCAGATCACAAACTAATCTCGCTGGAGGTCCTCATCCCACCCCACCTGAAATAAAAAGACCACAGTAAAGAACTTCTCGAAAGCCGACTTCACACTTCTAAAGACTAGTGTGGTCTCCTTTAAGGCCCCGAGCCGGAAAACAGTACTCAAGCCGCTGAATCACTTACAAATGCCTTCTACCAGCACCTGCAGGACTGCATGGATAAGGCAATCCCAAGCAAAACAAAGACTCTTTGTACCAAAGGCAAGCGTCCAGTCTGGTGGACCCCAGCCATAAACAAACTCTACAACAAAAGAAGGAAGCTACTACAAGATAGAGCAAAATCCTTAAAAGGTAAGACACCCTTGATCACTATAAGTAAAAACTAAGAGCTCTCATAAAATGATCCAAACCAAATTTTGAGAGAAAAATAGCTAAAGACTCAAAAGACAACCATAAGGGCTTCTTTAGCTATAGTTAGAAACCTGGGAGGAACCTCCCAGATATGCTCAGAACTAGTTCAAAATGATGTGAAGATTACTGATCCTACAGACATTGCCAACATACTGGCTGACAGGTTCAGTGCAAACTTCTCCCCCCCAAAAGGAGAGATATCTATACCAAGCGATTGCAGCCCCCCAAACATCTCCAACGCCCAAGTGAGAACTGCTCTCTCCAAAGCAAAAATCACAGCATCCATGGGACCTGATGGTGTCCCCGGCTGTGTGCTCCACGAACTCAACGAGGAATTAAACCCACAGCTAGGACAGCTGTTTAATCATAGTCTTACCTCTGGATACGCACCCAGGAGTGGCGCACTGCAACTGTGGTCCCACTTCACAAAGGTGGTGCCTCCACCGACCCTGGAAATTACCGCCCATTAGCTTGACAAGCCTTATCTGCAAAGCCATGGAGAGGATCATAATGGACCTCATAAATAAAGACATAGGGAATTTGCAGACTTTGGATCCATCCCAGTTTGGCTTTGTCAAAGGCAGATCATGCCTTCTAAACTTGGTTGACTTTTTGAAACAGTCACCAAAGCCATTGATGAGGGAAAGGCAGTCCATACAGCCTACCTCGATCTGGCGAAGGCCTTCGATACAATACCCCACTCGGGTATCATTGAAAAACTCATCAGCTTAAATGTTAACCCATACATCACAAGATGGGTTGCAAACTGGCTGAGTGACAGAACCCACAGGGTCAGAGTTGCTGGCGCCATGTCAGACTCAAAGCCTGTCACAAGTGGTGTACCACAGGGCTCAGTCCTGGGCCCACTCTTGTTTGGCATCTACTTTTCTGAAGTACAAGCAAACACAGGAGGGTTATGGCTGACAAAGTTTGCAGATGACTGCAAACTGGGCGCCATAGTGGAAAACACATCTGACACAGATATCCTTCAGAAGGGTCTCACAGAAACGGATAACTGGTGCCAGAGCCATGGCCTAAAGTTAAATGCCAAAAAATGCATAGTCATACCCTTCGGGAAAAACAAGGTTACCCCTAGCTACCAAATAGGTGGCAATCCACTGAGCATAGAAGAAGTTATCAGGGACCTAGGGACCTGGGGACCCAGGTTGATAGTAGTCTGTCATTTGACACCCATGTAGCTAAAGTAGTTAGGAAGACCTTCTACATTGCCCACCTTATCATGAAGGGATTCTCATCTAGATCAAGGGAGGTCATAGTCTCCCTATACTCATCACTCATCAGACCAATGATTGAGTACAATGCCCCATTCGGAATGTATCTGACCCGACACTTGCAGCAGCTGGAGAGGCCACAAAAGTTCCTCACCAAAAGGATAAAGGGTCTCAAACATCTGTCCTATGCTGCCCGACTGAAAGAACTCCAGCTCTATTCAGTCGCCACCGCTTGCTCAGAGGTGACCTTTGCCTAACATACAAGGCCATGTCAAACCCAGATTTGATGAATATGCTTCACCTCAAAAAATCTAGATCCGTCAGAGCCACAAGGGCGGGAGACTTAAACCTCGACACGGCTATTAATAGGACGCGCTGGAGGGATAGATTCATCACCCAAAGACTCCCTATGCTGTGGAATAAAATCCCGGTATATGTGAGGCAGAGCACCTCGCTGGCCTTGTTCAAGAGAAATCTTGACCAATGGATGGGAGATCGCAGATATACCCCAGGGATTACCTCAGTGTCACTGCTCAACAGAGGCACAGCAAAATAATGGGTATAGTTCCCCATACTAAAGGGGTGGCGTAAGCCACAAAACTATGGGCTAGGCTTGTAAATGCCCTCGGGCAGATAGCCTAGTATGAACCTATGAACCTATGAACCTATAATGATTTGTGGCTCATGTTTCCATTTTTTTCAGCTACTTCAATATTAGAATGTTTGCATAATCCCCAATGCAACAGTCTTGCACACATTATTATGCCTTTCAGTGTAGATTCCTTCTGCCATTAGTATATCACAACCAGCAACAAGATGTGAGACTGTTTCCAATTCTGTATTACAAACCAACATTTTTCTGTTTCTCACTATGTTCAATGGACTTTGTAAACCAAAATGTACATAGTCCACTATCTTGGGCCACTAATATTAATTGTGTGTCTTTTAGTTTAAATTCACCTCTCCTTAATCATTCCTGCATTTGATTCTGATTAACATGTGGTTGTTCCAAGAGTTTTCAATACTCTCAATTATATTTATGCATTTTCCACATTTCCTGCCTTCTTATCGGATCCTTCACCTTATATTCTTTCTTTTGTTTTTTTTTTTTTTTTTTTTTTTTGCTGCTGCTTGATTTTTATCTACTTCTGGTTTGATTTCCATTCCTGCTTGATGCTGATATGCTTCTGCTAAGCTAAGCAGGGAAGTCAGCTTAGACTTACTCTACTCATGTTTTAAAACTTTCACAGTTGGGTCTTGTGAGGTCAGCAAACATGTATGCAGTTCTATGATTGCAGATCTGTACATGTAATCAATTTCAAGTAGGCCCATACCTCATTCAGAACCAGGAATAAATAATCTTGGTATACACTTATTTTTATAAATCATTTGATAAGCATGAAGCATCTTTCTTGTTTTCATGTCCAACCCATCCAACACCTTTTGAGGCTAGTCAATCACTCCAAAACTGTAAGTTAGGACAGACAGGAAGAGCAAATTAATTTGCAAGTTGGACTTAGTTCCTAGTTGTTAATGCTGTTTTCAGTATTAATTTTAGTCTTCTAAAATACTCCTTACTAAGTTTTATTCACATTTGTTGATTTTTTTGTTGATCCTTCATCAGTTCCCAAATATTTATAGACTCCCTCCTGCTCAAGTTCTTTTACATCACATTCCTGGCCCAAAAAGATGTTTACTTGGTGCTACAGCTTTTCTGCTTTAAATGTTGCTTTTGCACATTTATCAAGACCAAACAACATTCTTATATTAGCTGAAAAAGTTTTGACCACTTGCAGTTGTGCTTTTGGTTCCTTGTCTGATTAGCTATACCATCCACAACAAGATGAGAAGTCTTTACACTTTATTATTTTCTGGGGGCCAAATTGTAGCCATGACCTAATCTGTTAAGTAGACAGCTTAATGGGTTAAAGGCAAGACAAAAGAGCAATGGTGACAGAGTCACCCTGGAATAATAATCTGTCCTTTATCATGGCTTAACTGCAAAGTGGTTTGCCACTGTTTCATAGTAGCTGTAATGTAATCAATCAGTGTAGGGTGTTTCTTATACATTTTAAGCACTCATCCATGAAAGTGGGATACTGTCAAATTTTTATTTTTTTATAGTCTATCCAAGCCATTCCTCCCCTGTTTACAGTTTTCCATTGAGACTAACAAATGATCCTTTGTTCAATGTTACTCCTTTGTTCTATTGCCATGATTGAGTTTTCTTCTAAGTGACTATAAACTCTGTCATCAATTCCAGTGTATAGTTTATACATCGTCGGAAGGCAAGTTATTGGTCTATAGTTTTTGGGATATCTTACAGGTTCCCTCTTAAGTAGGAGCGTAGGTATTTCTGTTGTTTACCAGATTGGTTTCTGTTCAGGGTGCGCACACAAATAGTTCTTACTCATGGCTAAATCTTAATGTAAAGATGTTCATACTTTTAGCCAGAAGTTAGGTACTGCATCTGGGCCTAGGTTTTTTTTTTAAATTAGGAGCTTTTCTTAACCTTGTTTCAATCTCTCTGGCCATTACTTTATCCCATTACTTATTCTGTATATTTGACATTCTTATTCTTTCTTTTACTACTTCTATTCATTTAGCATGTTTATGTTCCACAGGACCTTCATATATATTTCTCCAAAATGTATCTATTGCTTCTTTTTTTGGTGGTGTTTCAGTTCCTTTTGCCTTGTTTTCCAGTTCTCTATAAAACTTTTTTGGTTAATCAATAAATTGTTTATTTTTCCTTTATAGTTATCTGCATATCTTCTAAGTTTTTCTGCATGTGCTGATACTTTTAGTTTATTATTTGTGATAGTGCATGACAGATTCTGATTCGCCCTGATACTGCGAATTGCTTTTATCACGTCTATCTTTCAGTATTTTTGTTGATCTGCTCAATTTTCTATACTCTTCCAGTGGTGATACCTCTCATCTTAATCGCTTTGCATTTCTCTCTATTTGATACTTCCATGATGGCATTTGATTTCTCCACTTCCTTTCCCCTTACTGCCCTGTGTTTTTGTAGTAAGACTGTTATTTAATTTAGTTGCACAGTAATATATCCTATTTACTTCTGTTATATCACATGAAACTCCATGAACAGTCCAATCATTTGTTTTAGCAAACATAATGTTTTGGGTTTTATTGACTTTCTGTAGTCTATTTCTTTCATTGATCTTAATGTCTGTCCATCTCTATTAAATCAAGCAACTCTTCTCATAGATCATTCTCTTCTAAAGTGAGGGCACATTCTTTCTTCTCCATTTCCTGTAGACATTCTATAGAAAGTTCCACATCATTTTCCTGTGCCACATTCTCTTCAGTTTCATCCTGTGTCATACGTTGCTCTTTCAGATGGGAACTCAATGGCCTGTCACTCCACAAGATTGACTGTGTCAGAGTTGCCATAATTTCCTGTTCCTTCCCTTGCTGTGCAACCCCAATCAAACTTTTCTACTCGTTTCCTATGGAAGTCTCCAAAGTATCCTCATATAGCAATTTATCAGATATTTCCTGCTCCAGTTGTTTCTCCTTAATTTATGGATACATTGCTCCATCCTGCTGTGATGTTATTAAAGTTAGATTTTCTACATTAAATCCTTCACTTCGCAGGTAGTCCATAACCTCAGTTTCTGTTTCTTTAACTTCTCCATTACTAATCCTTTTTTTTTTTTTTTTACTTTTTCAATGTTTTATTTTTTGTATTGTAAAATTTTCCATATCTGGATACCTTTGCCTGTACTTCTCTTCATGTGCTGATTAGTTTTGCTTTATCTGTTGCATAAATATTGCACCACATTAAATTTCTCTCTTTCCCATGTCCATGTTTCTTCTTCAGATGTCTCCTCGTCCTCCTTACTTGGGGGATTCATTGTTCCCTCATGCTGTGATATAACCTGTATTAATCTTTCTATACTAAATCCTTCACTTCGCAGGTATTCCATAACTTCAACTTCTATTTTTTTTTAACTTCTGCTTTACTAATCTTCTGTTCTACATTTCTGGTTTGTGATTTTATCTTTTATATTGTAAAATTTTCCATATCTGGATGCCTTTGCCTGTATTTCTCTTTGAATATCTATGGGGCTGCTTTTTTTGTATCAATTAATTTGGCTTTCTCCTTTGCACAAATATTGCACTATATCAGAATTCTCTTTCTCATGTCCATATTTTGTTTTATACCTTTCAAAAATCTCTAGATTTTGTTCTTTATATTTTTGCATTTCCTCGGTCACTTCTTTTTCCAAACGACCCAAGGTTTCTTTGTCAGAGTTTTTCATAAATATACTTTAATGAGTACAAATTTTATTTGAAGCTTCTGAAAGTTTTTCTTGTGCAAGTATTTTTCTTTCCTACAATTTCTATCTTAATCTTTTTGTATATCTACTGTCTGGAAATTCTGGGCTTCTTGCATAAAAGTAATACATAATTTCTTTCTTATCCTCAATAGACCACTCTATCATCTTTATGGCTCTTTTTTGGCCTATCAATTTTTGTGGACTACTTCCTTGTACAGCAGTGGGGCCCATCCTCCCCTTGGGCCTGGCCTAGCCCTACTGTAGGAATGTTTTCGTGTCTTGAGGATTCTACATTGTCATTTTTTCTATTCCTGGCACCAGTGTCCCTACCAGGATTGGGGTCTATATTATATCATCGAACGCTGATTGATCAACCTAATTTAAGCGAAAGCTTACAATCTCGAACTGTCAGATCAGTGATTTTTTTCCCAGGGAAAAAAATCACTGATCCAAAACACACACACAACACAAGCACACCAAACAGACAGAAATCCACACACATGCACCTAAAATCTGATACCTAAACCTACACTAAATTATGCACACACCACTAACTACCCACTTACCTTAACCCAAACCCTAACCCTAAGGCCCGTCACTATCACACACTCACCTCACCCACTCCCTAACTCTAACTCACTTAAATCCGCCCTAACCCTCATGTCCACTCAATCGCACACACACCTAACCCTAACTCACCTAAATCACCCTAACACTCACATCCACACAATCGCACACTTACCTGAATCCGACCGGTAACTTTCCACCATAACACTGAAAATACCGAAGCAACAGAAACGGACAACCGAATTCTTTCCCTAGGAAAAAAATTGAGTTTCTGCTGCTTCGATATTTTAGCAGTTTTGCGAAAATAAGTTAGATCAATCAGCGTTCACTTTTTTAAGCGTTCGAGGATATAATATAGACCCCAGGATTGGGCACTTTTTTATTCTTGGTCTTGTGCACCCAGCTATCTTTTTTATTTTTTTAACATACTTCTGAACATGATGTACGCTATATAAATTACAGTCTATATATCAATGTCATCTTGGTAAGATTTTGTGAAAAACGGTCCACCTCATGAAGGTACTCCCCAAGACTAAAGGATGAATTAAATTCCAGCAATACTACTCTTCTTTGCTTGCTGATTTATCATCTTCATTCGGACCTCTCCCACTTTCACACGCTTCCAATGTGAAATGCCTTTTTTTGTAAAATGTTTGGAAATGAAGTGTAAGGTTGCCACATCTGCTGGAAGCAAGGTTCTGCTGAAGTAACTGTTCAGATGGGTTCTTAAAATGTCTAGATTGTGCGTGTCAGGTTTGATTATGCTTCATTGATGGCATGACCCATATTACTTAAGCAATTCAAGATGCACTCAAAAGCCCTGATAATCCCATCACTAAGATGAGGCATCATCTAGGGAGGGGTAAACTCATGTCTTTTACACTGTAGTAGGCAATTATGGAAGCTAGTCATTTTGTAAAGACTGTATAATGGAGAAACCAAAGGGCAAGGATTTGTAAACTAGAAATGCATTCCCTTCCTGCAAATCTGAGGAATGTTCTGTAGCCAGAGTATAGTGACAAAGTTCCTTTAGTCCATCCTTGTAAGTGATACCTTCAATGCACCACACCATCCTAATCTTTCATAGTTCAGAGGGAGGGCACAGGCACTGCCCAAACTAAGCCAAGGCAAGCAGACAGGCACTTGCTTGGCCTTTGTTTTGTGCCTCATGACTTTGAGTAGAGTGCCATAGAGGCTTCAGGTTACAGGAAAAAAGATCCCATCTTTAGGAACCTCCTCAAAATAAAATCCTGTCCTCCCCTTCTGTAATGATACACACCTCCGAGACTGAAGGCCCTTCAGTCTCAGGAGGTGTGTCTGAAACACTGGTCTAGGAGGAAATGTGTCCTTTAGATACAGAGTGATCCATCATGGTCCACGGTGAAAGGACTGGAAGCAGTCTTTGGAGAGTTAACGTTTTGCATTTTGGCACACTGTGAAACGTGTTTAGGTAAGATCTAGGATAGGTATCTAAATGCCTCTTTCCTTGGGACTCAGAAGAGCCTGGAATAAAACTCTCATCCTTCCTCTCCAGTTAGAACCCTTTCTATGGCTCCAGATAGTAATATTTCTTCAAAGACTTGCTGGGATGAGATCCACCTGATCCTTGGGGACTGCTGGGATGCATCTGCAACCATTTCTTAGAATGTTTAGTATTCACAAGTCTTTGGTAATGCTTTCCCCATTTTTATTTTTTTTTACAAAGAAGGCCAAGTACCCTCCAAATTTTTCTCTATAGGAAGTGGAACTGCAGCAGAGCTGGGGTTGGGTTGGTGTGGGCTGGGGGTGCAACCTGGCTAAGCCATGGCTGATACCTTCAGGTTCTTAGCTCTAAGGGCCCCCATAGCTCCTCTTTAGGTCTTGCTTGCCATTATCTTTTGAACTTGCCTTTTTCTTTTTGTCAGGTCTGTCGCTGTCCTGCTTAAGGTGTAAGGGCCATGCTTTGGCTGGGATATTCTTGCTGAACTTAGGAGCTTTGACCTGAAAAAGTTGCTTAACAGACTGCATTGGTTTTCTTCATTTTCTTGAAAACTCCTTCAGCAGGTGGGTTTCAAAAAGAGGATCCTTAACCAAAGTTGCATTGAAAAGTTCTTTGTATAGTCATGAACGGCCATTGTCTTTAACGAAGCACATCTCTGGATAACAGATCCTGTTGCTGCTGTACGACATGATGTCAACTACATCATAGCCACACATTTATGGAGTGCTTGTCAACCTGAGAAAGAGAGGTTACAAAGTTCAAGCTTCTCCTCCTCCTTCAGAACATTATTTTATATATCTCCTCTGCCTTAGCCTTCATCTTCTACTGTAGGGATGGTGGCAATAGGACGAGGGGCTGGCATTTCAAGGTTTTGAACAAGAGGACAGCAAAAAATATACATTCACCCAAATCTGTTAAATTTTCTACTCTTATCACTGGTAATTGGATTCCAGGATGTAGCAAGACTCATCACAACTGGATTAACTGAAAGATTTTTATGAAGGAACTGGTGGAAAAGGTATTCTTGAAGCAGAGAATGGAACCTGGTTCTTTTACTGTATTTGTAAACATATTCTAGGACATCTAACACAGGCAGGCCCAGGTAAGCTCTGTATCTGAGTTGGTCCTCAGAACATTCCTTTGCTTTCCATTGATAAACTTTCATCCTAAGACTCATGTCTCCACAGGAGAAGTCCTCTAGTGGGGAATAGAGAAAGGGTTGCCCTCTGTGTCCAATTCACAACTTTCAGCAGAAAGGATATGGCCCACATAAATCAACCCACCTGCCTCTTAAGGTCATGGGAGACAGAGTCTTCAGGAAGAGGTCCCATCGTTCGTTTTTTCTCAGAAGGGGGCAAAGATACCCCTGATATTTCTAAGTTTGGCCTTTGTATTTCAGAAAGGAAAACCACTTCATGCTATTAAAGCACTGAATTAGTGGAAACCCAAGAAGTGATGAGGGCTCAGGTACTGCCTGACGGAAGCTGATGTAAGGTGGAACGTACTGATCTGGCCTTGTCTTGCACCTCTCAGGTCACAGGTGATCAGTCTCATCTCTGGAAACCTCAAGAACTAAAATCCTGGGGTCCTGCCATCCCCTTAACTAATGGAGATACTAGTCTGTGAATCAAAGGGCCTGCAGTCTCAAGAAATGTGTTAGAGACCTGGGTCTGGGAGGGCATGCAAGTCATCAATAGCATGGTAGCCTGTTGAGAGGTCATGCTAGAGGCTTCATGAGAGACTGAGATATGCGGCTACAAAAGCATTTCTCCATGCAATGTTTCACTAGACCCAGAGATCAGATTCATCTAACAGGATATGCCTTTGGTTTCCTGATGTTTTTTCCTGTTTTTTATTGATTTTTTTTGGTGGAAGTCTCCTGGAAGACTTGGCTGATATGGCAGAACAAAATCAACCATATGTCCCCTTTCTTTTAGCTACAAATGTCTAGACAGACTGATGTCTTCTAATGGATGTCCTCAAGGAAAAACAGGCACTTAATAGACAGACATTCATTTTGTCTTCTGGACAGAGGGATAAATAAGTTACAGGGTGTTGAAATCTTTGTATGGAATCTGTTTCCTGCATGGAACACAATCTTAATTTAACAAACTTCTGAACCAGAGCTAGAATCAGTATCAGACATTAGTTAAATTACCTAACAAAACAATAAAAAAAAACCTCCCCCACTAGGTCGTTGTGTGGCTCTTGGAAGCAGGCTGACCAAAGGGCTGATGGCACTTTGGAAAATATGGCTACATATTCTATAACAGGAAAGAGGTGAAGATGCCATCAACTGTTACTCTTATACAACAAATGTCATTACCTCCTGGTGGGAGGGTCTCAGCTGAAACTTTGGGGGAGGACAAAGCTCTGGAAGTGTGGCTACCTGCAAACAGGATATCCTTTGGAGAAACAGACTCACCACAACAGTGACTACTACATCGAACATCTCACTACAGTTCAGCAACATCTAGACAATAACTAAATTAGGAAATTCCAAGGACAGGCAATGCTACAACTCATGGCTTGGATGAAGAAGTGGATGCCTACTTAACCACATTTAGGAAATGCAGCATGACAGAAATGGCCAGGCGAAATGTTGGAGGTGCACACATACTTGGCAAACACTAATGCATATGATTATTAAAAATTAAATACTTTCCTTAGACTCAGGCATACAGATTCCACAACTGGGCTTCCAAAATGGATAGATCTTTAAGGTCACAAACAGCATACATAATAGACATTGCTAAATTGTGGTTAAAACCTGACGTGAAAGCAAAATTTTCAGAAATTATGGTTTGAGAGAGAATTAAATTGGTACTCTCTAAAAATTGAAGTGGGCAATCTGTATACCTTCTGAACAAAAAACTATTTTAGCAGACAACTAATTGAAAACTTTTAAGACTGAACTGTGCACACCAAAAAAATAAGACTATGCTATGTATGGTGTGTCCACAGATGGACAAAAGGCATTACTAGCTGAAGTAACTTGTTTTAAACTTTGCTGGATAGGCACGTTGCTAAGTCTTGCCCAGTTAGTAATAATGCAACTGCAAAGCCTGCTAATCAACCTGCTGTTTAGGATAACCACACGTGAAAGTATGTCCATTGGAATGGAACAATTCTTAAGTAAGTAGCAAAGCTGGATTTCTTTTTTTTTTTTTTTTTTTGCCATTGTGCTATTTTTTAAGTTTAACAAATGTAATTGTGGAAAATTAATTACATGTTCTGTTAGATTCAGGAAGAATGTACACACTGGTTAATGTGTGGGTAAGCACAAAACAAATAACCAGAAAACTATATATATATATATATATATATATATATATATATATATATATATATAAATATATAATGGGCTTACTTCATAAAATCAAATCCCCAGAACATTGAATGACATTTCATCAATACGAATTCATCAACATTGCAGAACAGCAAAACTACATCATCAAACCTCACTTCCTCAATTACAACGCCGGACTAAAACACAAAACTACACAAACTAACTACAACATACCCCCCCTCACAAAAACACCAGAAACCATCCTACAGTTTTGCAGGGGGGACTGCCCCCTCCCATAAGAAATCCATACAACCCCTGCAAATTAAATATACCAACTCAGAAATTGCACTACATTGTAGACAAGGGCACACACACGGCATACCCACATCTACCAGAGAGCCGTCCAGTGACCTCTACATGTACAGCATCTCCGTTCTGTTCACTACTGTTGCTATGGAGTATCAGGAAATGTTTCATTTCGATGACATGAGGTTCAACGATGTAGAGTTTCGCTGTTCTGCAACTTTCATGGATTCATCTCAATGAAATTTAAATCGACATTCTGGGGATTCGATTTTATGAAGTAGACCCATACACACACACACATATATATATATATATATATACACACACACACACACACACACATATACAGTGGATATAGAAAGTGTACACACCCGTTAAAATGCCAGGTTTTTGTGATACAAAAAATGAGACCACAATAAATCATTTCAAAACTTTTCCCACCTTTAATGTGACCTATAACCTGAACAATTGAATTGAAAAACAAACAAATCTGTTAGAGGAAAAATGTACAAAAAAAGTACAATATGCTGGTTGCATAGGCGTGCACACCCTTTAACTAATACTTTGTGTGCGCATACCCTTAAACTAATACTTCATTGAAGCACCTTTTGATTTAATTGCAGCAGTCAGTCTTCTTGGGTACACACTTGCCATCAAACAGACTCTGATTAACCTCAAATAAAGTTCAGCTGTCCTAGTAGGATTTTCCTGACATTTACTCAGTTCTCTGCTACAGCAAAAGCCATGGTTCGCAGAGAACTTACAAAGCATCAAAGGGATCTCATTGTTGAAAGGTACCAAGTCAAGAGTGAAGGGTACAAAAAAATTTCCACAGGATTGGATATACAATGGAACACAGTGAAGACAATCATCAAAAAGGAGAAAATATGGGACATCAGTGACATTGCAAAGAACTGGACATCCCTCCAAAATTGATGAAAAGATGAGACGAAAACTGGTCAGGAAGGCTGCAGGAATTTATGCCAAGAACTGGTTATGTACTACATGTGACAACAATCTCCAGTATTCTCCATATGACTGGACTATGGGGTAGGGTCGCAAGATGAAGCCTTTTCTTACACAGAAAAACATCCAGGCCTAGCTAAAACTTGCAGAATACATCAAATCTCCCCAAAAGCATGTGGGAAAATGTGGTATGGTCTGATGAGACCAAGGTTGAACTTTTTGGCCACAGTTCCAAAAGGAATGTTTGGCGCAAAAACATTTTACATCACCAACAGAACACCATTCCCATGGTGAAGCATGGTGGTGGCAGTATCATGCTGTGGTGTTGCTTTTCTTCAGCTGGAGGGAATTATGAACAGTTCCAAATACTAGTCACTTTTGGCCCAAAACCTTCAGGCATCTGCTAGAAAGAGGAGGCTGAAGAAGAATTTCACCTTTCAATACGACAAGCATATATCCAAATCAACAAAAAAGTGGCTTCACCAGAAGAAAAAGTTTTGGAATGACCCAGACAGAGCCCAGACTTAAATCCAATAGAAAATCTGTGAGGTGACCTGAAGAGGGCTGTGCCCAAGAGATGCCCTTGCAATCTGACAGATTTGGAGTGCTTTTGCAAGGAAGAGAAGGCAAATATTACCAAGTCAAGATGTGTCATGCTGATAGACTCCTACCCAAGAAGGCTGAATGCTGTAATTAAATCAAAAGGTGCTTCAACAAAGTATTAGTTTAAGGGTATGCACACTTATGCAACCAGCATATTTTATGTTTTTTTTATTTCTTATATTTTTTCCCCTAAAAGATTTGTTTGTTTTTCAATGGAATTGTACAGGTTATAGGTCACATTAAAGGTGAGAAAAGTTTTGAAAGTACTTATTGTGGTCTCATTTTTTATTTATATCACATAAACCTGGCATTTTAACAGGGATGTGTACACTTTTTATATCCACTGTACATATACACACACACAAACACACACATATATATATGGGTCTACCTGATAACACAGACACGCCAAAACACCGACAACGAAATAACAGACATGGAAACACCGAAAAAAAGTTCAAAAACACGAAACCTCACATGCCCGACAAACCAAAATCCTGACAAACAAAACAAATACCTTTCCCAAAAAACACACACACAACACAAGCACAACCAAAAACCTTACAAACCTACACTAAACCTTACATACACAACTATCTATGCACTAACCTTAACCCAAACCCTAACCCTAAGATCCGTCACTATCACACACTTACCTTACCCGCACCCTAACCCTAACTCACTTAACCCACCCCTAAACCTAAACTCCGTCACTATCGCACACTTATCTTACCCACACCCTGACCACTAACGTCCGTCCCTATCGCACACTTACCTTAACATGTCGGTGTTTTCAACATCGGGATTCTCAACTGTCGGTCTTCTCCATTGTCGATCTTCTGGTTTCGGTGTTCTGCGATGTCGGCGTTTTCAGGTAGACCTATATATATATATATATATATATATACTAAATAACTTTTTAGTTCCTAAACGGAGAAACAATAAACAAATGTAGGCTGAACTGATGTTTAAGCACCTTCATCCTTTATTGATCGTTAGGACTTCTTCAGAAAGGAAAATGCAGTAAAATTAGTAAAAGAGAAGGTACACACTTAAATCACTTGTGTGTCTTTTGGCTTTTCCCGGATAGGAGTCGCCACAGCGGTACTCCGGTCCGCTAATGATTGGTAGTTGATTTGTACGTGCCGAGTTACCAGCCCTGACGCACAATCTTCAACGAAGGTATGCCCATTCACGCATGCCTCCATGCAGAAGACGCTCTAGCTGAGAATCGAACCGGACAGCATCTTACTGTGAGGCGACAACGCTACCGCAGCACCACACTTAAATCACTAAATGTTCAAAAAATGCATATTGGTGTCCACAAATAACTGCTGACCAATAAGAATGCGGGAATTTATATGGTGTGTGTATGTAGGTATATATGTATACACACATTTTATATATATATATATATATATATATATATATATATAGTGTGTATGTATATATGTATACACACATTTTATATATTTATATATACAATAGGTTCCCTTCGGAAAATCAAAATCCTGAAATCTCAAAATTCATATGGTAAGTTTCATAATTTGGAACTTCTGAACTGAGATCTGCATACAGCGCAGAATGGGAATTTATCTTTTCCTCGCTGTACTACCATCTCAGAGTTGGTATATTTAAATAGGAGGGGTATGGGGGTGCAGGGGGGCTTACTCCTTGCAGAAACGCTTAAACTTTTTTTTTTGGGGGGGGGGTTGTTTCGGAAATTCGATATTCCAAAACATCTATCATATGGTCTTGATCATATGACATTCGATGTTTCAGAATTTTGAGATTGTGATGTGAATCCATATATTATATATATACACACACACACATTATTGACTGGGGAAGTCCACTGGGTTGCGGGGAGCCGTTTGCAGTGTAGGCCTGGGGAGAAAAGCTCCAAACAATACAGAGATTCTATACATCAACAATAAGAGGAATAGTCAGGTCAGGTTGCACATAATACAACTGAAGCAGAGTTACAGAAGGATTTACAACTGTAGCAGAGGTACACAAAAATACTTTCAATCCAGTGATCTAATGTTTAATTAATTCTGTTTATACGGTCAGATAAATAAAATTAGAAATGTACAAGTTACATTATGTAGAAGAAAAAAAAGTTTACATAGTAGTATAAGAAAAAGCAGAGAGGAAGACAAGATAGAGAGTAATTAGCTGCATGCTTTTAAGGTTGTAAAGTATTTGCTGGGAGTAGTAGCCATCAATATATTTAAGGTGGTTTAGATATGCGATTACAGGGACAGACATGGTTACTGGGTATTGAGATAATGTTATTTCACTGCTGATTTGAATGTTTTCAGAGTCTAGTTGAGTGATAGTGTGAGGGAGTGCATTCCATAGTTTAGCAATGGCATGGGAATAGAGGGATTGCCCAGCTCTTTTGTTGGATTTAGTTATAGTTAGGAGTCGTTTGTTAGAGGACCTGAGATTCCGAGTTGGGGGTGTGAGTTTATATAATGGTTTGAAGGGATGGGCAGTTGTTTGGGTTGAATAGCAATTTGTGGGTAAGAGTAATCTGGGTATAATAAAGGTAGTGAAGAAATTCAAACCAGTTTAAAGTTTTAATTACCAGGCAGTGATGTGTGCAATTAGGCATATTGGAGACAGACTTAGCTATTTTATAGTAGCATGACTGTAGTTTTTTCATGAGAGGTGTGTATGTTAGTGAAAATGGGGTTACCATAGAGTAGGGAAGGGAGAAGTAGACTATTTGCTAACTTTAACTTGGTGGACTTGTCCAAACAGATTTTATGTTTATAGAGCTTACCACATTCAAAATGGGTCTTTTTGATTGCACTGAGTATATGATTTTTGAAAGAGAGTTTATCATCACTTGTGATGCAGAGCAGTTTTGATGTTTTTACAATTTCAATTTCTGTATTGCTTTATGAGAATATTCTAAAGTCTAGTGTTAGAGGTTCGGATGAGAAAAGTAAAAGTTTTGATTTTTTGGGATTAAGTAGCAGTTGAGCCTCATTAAGCCAGGATTTGTTTGAAGTAAATGTGCTTTGTGCTAACTTTAGGAGATCTGATGCGTTGTAAGCAGATGTGATTGTCGAATCGTCAGCATACTGAATGAGAGTACTTTGTAAAGATGCATTATGGAGGTTGTTAATATATTGAAAAGCACGGCCCAAGAATAGACCCTTGGGGGACCCCTGTGTTGTTGATTAGGTATTCATATTGTTTGCTTTGCCGTCTGACAGATTGTTTTCTGTTTAGTAGATAATTATAGAACCAGGTCAGAGTGTATGGAGAGCAGTTTATGAACTCAAGTTGTAAAAATAGTTTAGAGTGGGACACCATATCAAAAGCTTTTGATAGGTCTAGTAGTATGACTGAAGTTAGTAGGCCAGCATCAAAAACTTTTACAGTAATGGCAAATGAAAGTAAGCCAATAGTTGTGCTGTGTGATAGCCGAAAACTGTGTTGGGTGGGTGACAGTAAGTTACTGTCTATGAGATGTTTTAGCAGTTGAGAATGAATACACTTTTCCAGGATTTTAGAGAGAGGTGTAAGTATAGAGATGGGCTGTTAGTTAGGTCAATGGTACTGCCACCACCCTTTTGTAGGGGAGCAATTGAGTTTTTCCAGAGTTGCGGGACATATGATTCTGAGATAGATTAATAAGAATGCTAACTGGAAATGCTACTGAATCTGCTGCAAGCTTTAAGTATTTTGCTGGGAGGCCAATGGAAGAGGGGGAGCATGGCTTTACTTTTTAAAGCAGGTTACACACTAGAGGGGTGGGTACAGGCTGTATGGTAAAAGGAGTAGTAGGATGGAATGTGTTTTGGGTTGCAGCTGTTGAGGGGTGTCGTTATTTCTGTTGCTATTTGTACTTTTATTTCTGTTGCTATTTGTACTTTTGTTAGTTTGTAAAGCAAATTAAGTTTTTTTATATATCTATATATATATCTATATATATATCTATATATATATATCTATATATATATATATATATATATATATATATACATATACACACACACACACACACACACAGACACACACACACACATACAATATACAACACACACATGTAAATATATGCATTAGGATAAGGGAGAGAAATCCATAAAGTGGAAATACAAACTCTTCTACAAAAAGTCTTCCAACTAGTTGGTAGATGGTCAAAACTTCCCACAATTTAAAGAACCTTGGAAACTGTGGGAGGTAACAGTACAGTTCACAGACCAGTCATTCAAGTAATAAAAACAAAAACACTACCACTGTTAATTTAGACCTTAAATAGACACTAATATTTGGGTCACAGCAGAAGTTGTAGATTAACCTGATAGCACGTCTTAAAGAGTCTCCAATAAAAAAGGCCACAAAAGACTGTGTAGATAATGAGAGAATGGTCTACAGTTAAATATCCACCAAAGGCGGCTCAGGTAGTCACAATAATTTAGTGGAATCTGCAGGCTCAGGAGGGAAATGATGAATGCTGTACTGAACAAAGAGGGACAGAAAGTAGCACAGCCTGAATATTTTCTCTGCTACATGTTCCATAGGTTCACAGTTGTGTACTATGCTAATGATCACTAAGCCCTTTTAAGTTAAGCCATGCATCCCAAATAGTACCCTTGAGAAGTGTAAGCCCAGTATAAAAGAAAGTATTTAGCCATATGGGTTAAAAAGGATTCTGTTATGGTAGCTAAGGATATGTGGGAAGAGACAAAAAAAATACAAAAATTGAGAAACTGGACACTCTTTTTTATGGATGTGAATAACACGATACAAATAGTGAAAATGTTTTTAGTCTCTTTAGTTTAATACACAGGTCGGGCATATTTTCATCAACCACAGGAGAAGTTGTGGACAGTAAATAATGGAGATGAAGGATTTTATCTGGGAGCAGACGAAGGCAGAGGTCAAGTTGGAGAAGTTGATCCTTCCAATAGAACAAGGTGGTTTAGGATTACCTGATTTGAATGGATATTTTTGTGCTATACCATTAAAGCTGATGCACACAACACAAATGAAACTTACAACACAAAGTGAAAAAAGGGATGATGAAAGCAGATGGCAAATTCAAGACATAAGGACACAGTGAGATTTTGGATGCAGATCCGTAAGGAGAATAACAGCAGCAATACAGAATATTTTATTTATAAAGCAGACGTGTTCCAAGAACTAAGCCAACACAAGAAGTGAGAATATTCTGCTGATACAGATAACTGCAATTAGGGCTACAGAGAATAGGCAAGAGGAGGCTGGAATTTACTCTAGAAATGTGGCAAAAGAACCATGGTATTTGGAGCATACAACAAGAGAGGGAAATGTAATAGAATGGGAAGAGTCCAAGAAGAAATTACCTTCCCTATCAGGCACTGATATCACAGAAAGGGATAGGGGAATCCCAAGTGAAAACCCTGGTTTGTAGAGTTTTCAGTCGAATCTAGAATATAATTTACTGTTAAAGGATAATTTGTAGGGCATATAAAATACTGCACAATAACTACAGGAATCAATCAAATGAGGTTATAAAAGATTGGGAAGATAGACTGGATAATTCACAAGAAAATAGGAGGACATATGTACGGTTCCCAAACATGCAACAAAGTCTAGAAGATTTAGATTTTTGCTTGGAAGTGTTTGCATAGGTCTTTTTATACAACAAGCAGGCAACAAAGAATGTTTCCAAATGTACATGGCAAATGTTGGAGGTAAGATGGGGAAAAAAGAAAATTGGGAAATATGTTTTGAGAGTCTAATGAGTTGGCAGACTATAAATTTCCTATGGAGTACTTGGTTATAAATATAGGGTGAGCAAATGGGTGTAACGAAGGATATTTTTTATTATCTTGGAAGAAGGATCTGAATTGCCTAGCCATAGAAAGGTCTTGCAAAGTTCAATTCTGGTGGCTATCAAAAAAAGCAATTACTGGAAAATTGAAATCAAAGTCTAAACCAACACTATTTGAAGCTGTGAGTATTGTAAAATAAAAAAAGTGGGATCTTTATAAAACGGCAAAAAGAAAAAAATGGAAATTCTGGAACAATACATACAGAATAATGTTTTGGAGGAGTAAAGTCTACAAGAAGGCAGAAATTGAGCAATTTATATAATGTTGGATTGATAATTGTACAGAAGAATATGTGCGATGTAGAATTAACTGTGAACATGTTAATATGTTTTTTCTTTTACATAAAAATGTAGGTTGCCTAGGTCATAAGTGACAATTTAATAAAGGTGTTACAAAAAAGTGTAAGCAGGGGCTTTGGAGATTAAACATGTAAAAGCAGGGGCCGAGGAGATGAACCATTTGCAGGCGGCCTGTGTCCATTAGAGACGTAGATGCCAACATCCTGTTCCCCAACCAATTGTCTAAGTTACACTTTAATTGGGTTAGGGAAGAAGTGTGCTTCACATAGATGGGGAGCCTGTTCTAGAGAAAGGGTAGTCTAGGATATATAGCAGGTCCTACTTACATCACAGGCAAGGTTTTTAAGTCTTTAGAAAGTACAGTTGTGTACAATCTTATAGTAATAGACATTCTTCTCTTCATTGTTGCACTATTCTTCACTTACCGGATCTCCTAAGGATAGTCCAATGTCTGGCCAGTATACTAAAGCCTTCAGCTCTTAAAGGCACTGTAAATCACACGTATGCTCCCCGCACATAATGTATGGGATAAAAGTGATGTATGGACACAAACATACAGAACTGAAAAGGCCTCAAGCGGAACAGAACACACTGCGGGATAACGAAGAAATATACATCCAGAAGGAAAAATAAAGATGAAAGGAGGAAGACAGGCCCCTCTCGGCCAAGAGGGAAACAGAACCCTGGGCAAGAGTCGGGACAGAAGGGGGAGGAAGGAGGGGGCAAATACTGCACCAGTGATGAGGACATCTACCATTGTGGTAAGATTTTACACAACTGTACTATATTCTTCCAGTTCACTGTTGCGGTATTCTTCACCTAAGGGAGAATATAAGAGCTCAAGAGGAAGCCTGGGAGAAAAAGCACAGAGGAACCCTCTACAAACCCATACAGACTAGCCCTATTAAAACCTATTCTGGCCCTGGAAATACTTGTAATGTTTAGAGAAAGTATGAATGGAGGACAAAGTAGAATGTGCCTTTACAGATGAGGAGAGACATTTGCCATGAAAAGAACAGAAGGTAATGGCTTTAGGAGTCCAGGAAGAAATGGTTTGCTTAGAAACAGCCGAACCCAAAGTCCTGGGATGAAAAGAAGCAAAAAAAAAAAAAAAAATGCTCAGATTTGCAAATGAATTTAGTTTTGTCCAAAGAATATTTCAACAGTCTATGTAAATCCAAGGTGTGAAGAGCCTTCACACTGGCAGACTGTAGAGAAGAAAAAAAAGGAAGGAAGATTAACAGCTGATTAAGAGACAGGAGGATTTGTGTGAAGAGACACCACTGTCTCTATGTGAAAAACTAAAAAATGAGGAACAGCCATGACAGCCTGAAATTCAGAAGCACGTGGCTGAAGAAAGAGCTAAAAGAAGAACAGTCCAAGTGCAATGTTGTAAAGAAGCTGAAAAAGCAAGCTCAAAAGGCACCTGGTCAAATTTTCAAGTACAACTGAAGTCTCATGAAGGTGCAATAGGTTTCCTGGGAGAATTGGTATGGACAGCTTTACAGAATTGCTGGACCTCAAACCTACAGGCTTGGTGGATTCAATGGCAGACAAGCAGAAATTGCTGACAGGTGAGCGTTAACTAAAGAATATGCCAAACCCAATATGGCACAGATCACACAAGTAAGAGAGAATCAGAAGGACCTCTACTTATAAGTGATCCTGATGGTAAGAGGGGGACCACACAATCTTTTCCATTTGGACATGTGATTTTCTGTTAGTGGGATTCTTGGCCTCCTGCAAAACCAGACATGTCCTCATGAAAAGGTCTCAAAGCCCCAATATCTACAGTGTCAGGTGAGGACGGATAACAGACCCCTTGTCTTGAGTGAAAAGATCTACCCATTGAGATAATTTGTAGTGATTTCCCCTTGGTCAAGTGAGAAAAAGAAGGGGGAACAAATGCCGTCTGGGCCAAAAGGTAGACACCAGCAATATTTTGGGAAAGTCCTTCCTGATACTGTTTAGAACTCATGGCAACACAGAAAGCGAGGGGGGCATACATAAACATCCTTTGTCAAGGAAAAGACAGGGTGTCTACTTTCCAAGACAGAGGACTTGGGAACTCTGGAACAGAAGAGAGAAAGCGGTCTGTTCAGAGGGGAGGCAAAATGATCTACCTGAAGAATACCCAACCGATGGATGATGTCCAGGAACACACCTTTGTAAAACATCCCTTTGTAAGCTTGTGTTCTGGACCTGCCCAGTCAGTCTGCCATGACATTGTGCTCTGATGGAATGTAAACCACCTGAAGACACACTTGACACTGAATAGCTAGATCCCACACCTGAAGAGCTAAGTCTGCGAAAATAGGACCTCATGCCCCCTTGCTTAATGATATACCACATTGCTGTGGTATTGTCTGTGAAAATCTTGAGGGGCCAGGGATAAAAGAGGGAATGAAAAGCTTGCAGAGCTAGGAAGAGCCCTCATCTATTTTGTCAATATGGTCTGACTTCTGATAAGGAAGCCAGAGACCTTGAACATTTTGGGAGCCACAAGAGGCACCTGTTCCCTGTCTGTGGGATCTGTGAAAAGCTCCTGAGTGGAAATTGGAGCTTGAAAAGGAAGCCCTGGATTGAGAGATGATTAATCCACCACTAAAGCTTGAGATAAGAAAGAAAAGGAAGAAAACTCCAGGGGGTGGCAATATTGCAGCTACACAGATTTGAGGTACCACTGATTTCCTCATATGAAGTATGATATGAGGGAGCATAGGAATTGTGGAAGCCATAAAACTTAGGACCCTGAGAAATTCCCTGGCCATGACAGGCTTTCATAGAGCCAGGAGCAGGAAGAGATGCCAGCATGGAAGCCACCATCTAAGGAAAACAATCCTGGGAAGGTGTCAAAACTGATTTTTGGAGGTCTATGATGAACATCAGATCATGTAGTAGATTGCTGGGAGAAGCAGCCTGAATAAGCAGATCTAGATATGAAAAACCTGTATACCTTGAAGTTTGCAAAAAGCAGTGACAGGAGAGAGGCATTTGGTGAATACTTTTGGGGCAGTAGAGATACCAAAAGGCAAAGCAGAGAACTAAAAATGCAAGGAAAAGACAGAAATGCAAAAATTTCCCGAAGAGGGGATGAATGTGGATGTGAAGTATACAGCCTTGAGATCTAGAGACACCAGAAAAGTGTGAGGAAGCAAAAGAGGAAACAATATCCAAAAGGATAACATCTGAAAAGAAGGGATGTTGAGCAGGGAAAGATCCAGAATCAGTCTCCATGCATCTTCCTTTCAGGGGACCAAAAACATTCTGGAGTAAAAACCCCTTCCCCACCTGTGTGGGAGGAACAGGCTGAATGGGGTCCTGATCCAAGAGAGATTGTAGAACCTCTGGGAAATGAGGAAGCAGTTTCCAAGAAGTTGAGGAATACCTGAAAATGGAGGAAGGGACTTTCAAACCACGAAATATCCCTGAAGGAAAATGGACAGAAGCCATGAATCTTAACTGATCAGATGTGAATTTGGAAGATGGAGAGACAATGGGACCTGGCTGAGGGGAGAGGAAGGGAAAGCCAAATGGCAAAGGCTTTTTTTTTTTTTTTTGTAAATGGAACCAGGTTTGTCCTGAAAGGAAGGTTTCTGGGAGGAAAACAATCTGAGTAGACATAGGTTCATAGGTTGGTACTAGGCTATCAGCCCTAGGGCCTATACAAGCCTAGCCATAACAATTCCCTGGCTATTTCTTCCCACACTATTTACTTCCCTGGACCCCTGTCTAGCAGGGCGACTGACGTGATCCCCGGGGTGAATTTCCTTTCTCCCATCCAATCGTCAAGGTTCCTTTTGAAGAGGACCAAAGAGGCACTCTGCTTGACATGTATGGGCAATCTATTCCAGAGTCTGGGGAGTCTCTGGGTCAGGAACCTATCCCTCCAGCATGTTTTGTTTATTGTGATGACAAGGTTTAGATCCCTGGAGCGTGTGGCTCTGAGGGATTGGGATTTCTTTAAGTGTAACATGTCCAACAGCTCTGGGTTTGACATGGCCTTGTATGTTAAGCAAAGATCGCCTGAGTAGACGATATGCGACAGAGTATAGCTGGAGTTTAAGGCGGTCAGCATAGGGCATCTGCTTTAGGCCTGAAATTCTTTTAGTGAGGTATTTCTGTGGCCTTTCCAGTTGTTGCAGATGTCTTGAGAGGTACATACCAAACGGGGCATTGTATTCTATAATGGGTCTAATGAGGGATGAGTACAGTGGGACAATGACCTCCTTTTTTCTGGATGAAAAGCCCTTAGTGATGAGGTGTGCCACATAGGATTTCCTGACTGTTGTGGCGACGTGGTTATCGAAGGTGAGACCACTGTCCACCTGTGTCCCCAAGTCTCTTATCAAACTTTCGGTGTTTAGTGTACTGCCACCTATATGGTAATTCACGGATACATGTTTTTTCCCAAAAGGGATAACTATACATTTCTTGGCATTGAGCTTGAGCCCATGGCTCTGGCACCAAGCATCTGTTTCTGTAAGGCCCTTTTGTAGAGTATCCACATCATTTGGGGATTCAATAATGGCTCCCAGTTTGCGGTCATCTGCAAACTTTGTTATCCAGAGTCCCTTAGTGTTGGCCTGTACTTCAGAGAAGTAGATGCCAAACAAGAGCAGTCCCAGGATTGAACCCTGAGGTACTCCACCTGTCTGGAGCTGGATTTGGAGTCGGCTACTTTTACAGTGTGGGTTCTATCAGTAAGCCAGTTAGCAACCCATTGGGTGACGTAGGGATTAATGCCCAGCTTAGTAAGTTTATCTATGATTCCAGAGTGGGGGATGGTGTCAAAGGCCTTGGGGCAAGGTCTAGATAGGCTGTGTGGACCCACCTTACCCTTGTCCATGGCTCTGGAGACTGATTCAAAGTCGTCAATCAAGTTCAGGAGACAAGATCGTCCCTTCACAAACCCAAACTGGGTGGGGTCCAGTGTTTGAAGGTGGTCAATGTCTTTGTTTATAAGTTCCATGATAATACGCTCCATGGCCTGGCAGATGAGGCTTGTCAGACTGATGGGACGGTAGTTTCCGGGATCCAAGGTGGATCCCCCCCTTGTGGAGTGGGATAACTAGCTGGACACCACTCAGTGGGCACAAAACCTGAGGTGAGGCTATGATTAAACATGACACTTAGGTGAGGTGCCAGTTCATATTGTAGTTCATGTAGTACACAGCCCGGGATGTCATCTGATCCCATGGATGCTGTATTCTTAGCTTTGGAGAGTGCGTTTTTTACCTGTGTGGCCGTTATTACCGGAATTTGGCAATCTTCTGGTATCGAGATGGGCCATTTAGGGGGTGAGGGGGGGGTGAAGTTGGCACTGAATCGATCTGCCAGGATATTGGCAATATCCTTGGGATCAGTATATTTAATGCCATTCTGTTTTAGCTCAGAGCAGATCTGAGCATTGCCATTTAGATTCTTGAAATAGTTATAGAATGCCTTGTTGTCTTTGGAATCTTTGGCAATTTTATTTTCGTACCTAGCTTTGGAGGATTTTATGAGGGATCTCAGTTTCTTACTGAGGCTGGTAAGGAAGTTTTTTGCATCCTGGGATTTTCCTCTTTTCTGCAACAGTTTCTTCCTTTTGTTGTAAAGTTTGTTTATGGCAGGGGACCACCAGATTGGCTTCTTTTTTTGGATGAGAGCATCTTGGTTCTATTTGGGATGGCACGATTTATGCATGAGTGGATGTGCTCGTACAGTGCCTTAGTGTAGGATTCAGCAGTTGAACTTTCAGCTCCCATCTGCATGGGTGTCATGAAGTTTGTCACTTCTGACTTGAGTAGCATGAAGTTGGCTTTGGAGAAGTTTTTTATGGAGGTTTCCTTACTGGGGGTGGGGGTGGGATGTGGATGTTAAGGGTGATTAGCTTATGGTCAGACGTGACTAACGAGGGGGTGACCATAGGTGTGGAGCATCGATTTCCCATGTTGGTAATGACCAGGTCTAGTATATTGGAGCCCCTGGTGAGACTATGGATTAGTTGATCCAGGGCATTGGAATTTATGAATTCCAAGAACCGTTGAGCAAAGGTGTTGGTACATGAGTAGCTTTCCCAGTTAATGGCAGGGTAGTTAAAATCACATAGTATTAGGGTGTTTGGTTCTATCTTAATATTTTCCAGTATGTTTAGAAAGGTGTAGTGAGAATCTTGGGGTATGGTGGGGGATCTGTAGCAAGCTACAATTTGGATTGCAGTCTTATCTAGTGTTAGTTGCACCTGGAGAATTTCAGACGCATTGTGTTGGGCAACTAGCCTGGTGGTGTGAATATCTTGGTGAATATTGACACTACTCCACCTTTAGTGTTTCGGTCCTGCTTTCGTGGCCGAAAAGTGTGGTAAGAGTTGTAGCCTGGTATTGCAGGGGTGCTCTCTGGAGCCTTGAACCAGGTCTCTGTTACTGCACAGATATTGATGTTCTCCATTTTTAGGAGTGCCTCGAGAGAGTGCATTTTGAGGTTTAGACTTCTAGCATTGAGTAGCATTACCTTCAGATTTTGCATGCTTGTACCCGTTACGGTGGTGGTTTTGTTCTTTGAACTTTGCCTAAAAAAGGCACTATAGGGGTGGCAAGAGCCTTAGCCAGTAACCTGAATCCCAGAGGCGACAGGTGCAGACCATCTCTGGCAAAGCATCGTGGTCTGTCAATCATGTCGTCCCAGGCAGACATACTGGAACCCCTTTGAATGACACCAGAAGCTTAGCCAATTGAAGTCAATCATTTTGTCCTTATATTGTGGTATCATTCTGGGCGAAGGCAGGATGCTACTCAGGGCTAGGGTCATACCTGCCAGGGCCACATGATCCGAGAGCTCTTCCATGTCTCTTTTGATGTAGTCTAGGGAGGTATGTCTCAAATCATTCACTCCAACATGGACAATGACAGAGTCATATTTGTACTTGTTGGAGTGACCTGAGTGCATGCGTTATGTGGCGGATCCTGGCACCTGACAGGCAGCTGATAATTTTCTCCTTGCTCAACCTGGTGAGAGGGACATCAGTGTGCCGGACTATAGAGTCACCTATGACTAAAGTGTTAGGTACATTGTCTTGCCTTAGGGGCTGTTGCTGGGTAGAACACAGGTGTTTTGAACTATGTGACACTTTGGTTGTGATTGGTGTTTGTTTGCGTTTCAGCTTCAGAGGTCCTTGTTGCTTGGGCAGGTTACAGTTAAGGGCTTCTGCATATGTGGATTTAGTGTTGCTATATGTGGGTGTTGGTGGTGTGGGTTTAGAAGGGCTATGTGTTGCTTGAGGTGTAGTGTGGGTGTTAACCTTCTCCTCTTGACTGTCTAGCATAGCAGAAGGAACACTCCTAGAGCCCTACTTACCCTTAGGAGGGTGCCAGCTTGCCTACAAAGACAGACTTCGATGGATAGCAACTCCAACACTTGGGAATACGGGAAACAAAAATATGCTTCAGTTCCTGCAGGTCCTTGACCCTTACCCTGGAGTGACAAATCAATAGTAGCAATCCCAAAAAGGCTGTTGTCCAGAGAAGAATCCAAATGTTTGGCCTTGATGTCATCTGGCAAAGCCTGAAAATGTAGCCAAGAAAAATGCCTCATGATGGAACCAAAGGCAGCAGCTGCATTTGATTGAATGGTGGGGAGCTTAAGTGGAACCTAACAGGGAAAGAGTAGAAGCCTTCCCCTCAGTCAGGGAGGTCAGAAACCACTTTAGAAACCTCAGAAAGGAGGTCCAAAACATACCTGGTCAAATGGGTATAACAGTTAATGGCCCCTAAAGGACAAGGTGGCAGCAGTGAAAGCCTTCTTACTCAACCTTTCCATAGCCCTACTATCCACATCAGAAGGAAGCAGCTTGGTAGATGGCAAAAACTTGGGGGGATTTGTCAGGAGAAACTGACACTAATGAAGGGGTAAACAATCATCAGGCACCTTGTAGAATCTATCAGGCGTCTTCTGTGCAAGAGACTGAGTGCCAAGGGCTACAGAAGCTGCAGGAATGGTATCCAAAAGAACAGTCAAAGTAGGAGAAACAGCAGATAGCTTGGGAAACTATCTGTAGGAGCTCATAGTACCTTTTTTGATCATCAGAGACCTGGTAACAATCCCGCTTAAAATAGTCCATCAGGTGGGAAATGGTATCGCCGAAAGATAACTCTTCCAAAGCAGAGTCTGGACTTACTTCTTCCTCCAAACCATTGTCTAAGGGGAAGGAATTTGGAAGAACAGGTCAAGGACTCTTCCCCAGAGTCCAAGTTCTCATCTGAGAAGTCCAATTTCCTAGGCCTTTTAATCGGGGTGGAAGACTGGAGGAAGCAGAAACAGTGACCCCTTGAGGAGGCTGCAAGCCCAAAGCCTTAAATAAACCCAGAGTGAAATCCTGCCATTCACAATGGGTATCCTTTACAACAGGGGAAATGTGCTTTGTCTTCGGTTTCTTTTTCTGTAAGTCTGCTCAAAAAAACCTTGGAGGGTCAGACTCCTGACCTGATCAAAAGTGGTGGTAATTTCCTCCCCCACCAAAATCTGAGGAATCCCCCCTTGGTTCCCTCCATCACTAAAATCTGAGGAATCCCCTCTTGGTCCCTCAGATATCAACTGAGACCCCCTCAATGACAAGTAGACATTTGAAAAGCCTTCAAGGATGTGAGAATTTGGATCCATGCCAGCATTTGACGGGGTGACAGCAGAGGAATCTGAAGCAAATACTTAAGTCTTCAGAGCTTTCACTAGCCTCTAGAGACATCCGGGGAGGCTGGATGGCAGCAGGATAAGGCCTGCCTTTTTTGGCAGACCGCTGGCTCTTCATAAGGGAACATTCTGCCAACACACCCTGAGCAAACAGCTTAAGATGTTGATTCTCAAGGTATATGGACAAAGAGGAGAGGCAACTACATAGGGTCGTAGACACAAACATCTGTCAGGCAGAACACTACATGAGTGTGCAAAGCACCCAAGCAAGAGTCACTGGTTGTGACAGTCTTTATGGGCAATCATCCCCCCCCCCCCCCACCCACTGACATTTTCCCTTTCTGGATGGCATGAACAACATACCAAACAAGAATTAAAAAAAAAGAAACCCCAACAAGGCACTTATCTGAAAAAAAAATGGCTTGGCAACCAGCACAGCAGGAGAGTGTTCATACAGACAGGCCACAAAGAAGTAGAGTGTTTGCATCCATCTGTCACATTTATGCCCTACGTCTTGCACAGGGAGCACGTGTGTGATGTACAGCACCTAAAAGAGCTGAAGGCTTTGGTACACTGGTCAGACATTGGGCTTTCCTTGGCAGGAGATCCCTTAGGTGAATTATACTGCAACAGTGATATGGAATAGTCTTAATTCTGGTACTGTTTGATTTGTGGATATGCAGGTAGTTCATCAGGGTGGGGTCTGAGTGCTTTGAATGCCAGGCATTGATCCCCCTTCAACAACCTATGAGATGAATACAGGTTTAGGACTTTTAGGTAGTCTGCATAGGACATTACCTGTTGTCCTGTATTCTAATGAGGACCTGCTGTGGACGTTCAAATTGTTGGACGTGCCTGGTTAGGTACATACCAAAAGGGGGCACTGTACTCAATAACAGCTCTGATAAACACTAAATATAGTGTAATCATCAACCCCCTAGGGGTGTGTTGCCAATACAAATGTTACTAGAGTGAATGACTTCCCAATGGTTACTATTGTGCTTTGCTTGGCATTTAGTCCATGGCTTTGACACAAGTTGTCCGTGTCAGCACTTCCTGCAGAGCATTAATGGCAGTGGGGGATTCTATGACTGCTCCTAATTTGCAATCGTCTGGAAATTTGGTCAGCCAGAAGCAGAGGCATTGGCCTTTACGTCAGAGATGTTAATGCCAAAAGGAATTTTCCCAGGACTGATCTTTGAACTCCACTTGTGACTGGCCTCTTTGTAGAGATGGATCCCCCCCCCCATTTCCAACTCAGAGTCTGGTGTGTGCACCAGCTGCCTTTTATACCTAACCAAGTTTGTCAATTCCCAAATGGGGTACTGTGCCAAATGTCTTGGCCGGGTGACAGTAGGCAGTGTGAATCGTTTTGCCCTCATCCATTGCTTTGGAGACCTTCTCAAAGTCCACCAGGTGCAGTAAATATGCCCTAACCTTGAAGCCAGACTTGGTTGGGTCCAATGTCTAGAGGTTTCCTATGTCATTATTAATTTCTAAGAAAATTCTTTCCATGGCTGTGTGCATGAGACTAGTAACACTTATGGGTCCGTAGTTTCCAGGGTTTGTTGATGGTGGCTGCTGTCCTACATTCATGAGACATGAAGCCTGTTTGGAGGCTACAGTTAAATAGGTATTCTTGAGGGTCTGACAGGTCACATTTCATGCTGTTTAGAAGGCACCATTGGATATTGTCTGGGACCACTGATATGGTGTTCTTGGCCTTAAAGCACAAAGGACCTATTCCCTAGTTATGGGCTAGTTAGACTTGGTATTTCCTGGAGAAGGCATGACGGGTAAAGTGAGAGCTAAATTTGTCTGCCAGAAGGTTATTTCTTCTGGCTCAGTACAGGTGGCTCCATTAACAAGGAGCTCTGCACACAATTGTGTACTAGCTTAGTAGTTGCAGACATAGCTAAAGAATGTCTTGGGGCTGTCCTTGGCCTGGGAGGTCAAATTTACCTGAAATTTGGCTTTTGTAGACTATTTGTCCTTAGAGTTGTTTAGTTTTAGGAGTGCACTTTTATCCTGCTGGGTGCTATATCTCCTAACTTCTGCCATGATTTTCTTTCTTCTGTTAAACAGAATGGTGTGATCCCAACCAGGGTGGCTAGTTTTTTTTTGCTAGTTTTGTACTTATTCCTGGTGGGTACAGCTGCCTCTATGCAGCTATTAACATGCTTGTATAGGGTTTCTGTGCATAGTTTCTTGTAGGCAGCAGTTTTCTCATAGTTTAAGAAGGGGCTTGAAATTTTCATAAGTTATCACTTGACAGTAAGAAATCACCCTTAGAGTAGTGTCTGAACACTGCAGGGTTAGCTAGGGTTCAGGGTTTTATTTTTACTTCAAAAGAAAGTTTTGTGGTAAGAGAGCAACATTAGACTAGGGTTGTGCAGCACTGTCCCAAGTAAGTGAGGACCAGATCCAGGGTGTTTGCAACCCCGGTTGGTGTATTGACAGTCTGGTCCAGGGAGCTTGTGTTCATATAACCCAGTAGTCTGTGCCTGCACATTTGGTGTCATACAAGATTAACAGTTGATAGTGGGCGATTAATGTTGCCTACGAATATAGTATTGAGTTGAATGGTGTGCGCTTCCAGTATTTTTAAATATGTGTTGAGCATTTCCTCAGTCACAGAGGGGGAACCTATAACTTGCAAGGAAATGGTATGGGATTTTGCCTATGGTGATTTCAGTGCATCTGTTTGACCAGCCTTGAGGTGTATTTTTGATGTAAACACTTCCACTTTTAACCCCTGCCTGTACAGTAGGTGGTCTAAATGTGTAGAAGGGATTACAGCCTTGCACTGCCAGGGTGCTCTCCATGACTTTAAACCATGTTTTAGTGGTTGCAAAGATGTCAGCATTCTCTAGGTTGAGGAGAACTATGGAGTAGAGTTTCTTGTTTAAACTCCTGCCATTGAACAGTAACACCTTTAGATTTCCTTTATTTTGATTTGCTATGTCAGAAGTATTAGGCATTGCCTAAAAAAGGCATTATGGGGAGGGCCATGTTTTAGCAAATATTCGAAAGCCTAGAGGGGAGATAGGCTGGCAAAAAAGCATTTGACCATCTCCTTCCATGCTAACAAATTTCAGCCCCTCAGAATGACACCAGAAAGCAAGTCAGTAAAGTCGGTCATCTTCTGTTCGTATGGTGGCATCATACTTGGAGAATTTAGAATGCTACTCAGTGCTAGGCTCATACCAGCTTGGGATATATATTCTGAGAGCTCCACAATCTCTCTTCAGTCTAGACAGGTATATCTCAGGTCATTTACACCCACATGGACTAGGAGTTGTTTTGGTATTTTTAGTCCAATAACTTTCGTGTGTGCATAATGTGGCAGATCCTGGCCCCTGATAGGCAAAGAACTGTGACTTTCGCCTCTCTCAACCTGCTAAGACAGCAGTGTCTCACAATGGGGTCTCCAAAGACTAGAATGTTGGATTATGTGGTGGCTTGCATTAAGGACTTAGAAGTAGTGGCTCCATGAGATGTAGCTTATGTGTTGATCTGGGTGGTGTTTTGAAAGACTGCATTCAGGGCTGCGGAGGGCATTTGTTATGCATACTGTCTAGGCCATCTTTGGGGTTTAGGAAGGTTACACAAGTGCCTTAGTATATGTGGGTCTACAAGTCTGCTTCATATTGTGCGATTGGGTGCAGCATGTGTACTACTAAATCCCTGACTGAGATTAGGAGTGCTTTTATGCGAGAGCTTTGCCTCCAAAGACATTGGGCAAATACATCCTCTCACATACCTTATTAGTTTGCTTGAAAATTAACTGGTTGTCAGTAAACATGAGGCAACTTCTGTTTTGCCTCAGGATGCCCACATCCACCAAGCTGGTAATGGAGATGTGGGAAAATTTATATCATGGCACCAGATCCTTTTTACTAATTACTTTATATTCTTACCTCAACTGTCTAAAGCCAGGAGTATCTGGTATGCAACTCTGGGCAGTGCTCGTCACTACAAAATAGTCGTCTTGTGTGCAACTAGGTATTGGTGAAATTTCAAGGGTGCTTTTACAGAAAAATGTCAAGGTGACTGTCTATGCAGGGCACTGCAACCACTTGAGAGGAAACTACTAAAGTAAACCCTGATAATTTATGGATACATTCTCAAGTTAGGTTAGACAGTAGTTAATCAAGCAGTACTTACTGAAAAGAAAAAAGAATTAGCATCATCAAGAATGACATAGTGGGGATTCACCTAATTGGCTACTACCTGGCTACTACTAGTGTTAGTCTCACCACAGCTTCAAACTACTGATATAAAATGCCCCTTTGATTCTTCTCTCACCAGAAGCAAATCAGTAGCACAAATCCCAAGATAAGCAGCAGGCCACAGGATCTTTGGTGATCAACAGTTGCCTACATGCAGTGGTCTGTAGGCTTGCTGTAGCCTTCTCCTGGTAGGCAACTTCAATAGCAACCAAATGAATCAGGAAGTGTCCCAAACAGACACTCATTGCCCAAGGAGAGAGAGTCAGGAAACAATGTAATCTACACTCCTCTCGCCATGTGCAAAACAGAAGCAGAAATTCAAAGCTGGAGCCTATGAAGCAGTAATTAGGCTTTTGGTGATCAGCATTCAACAAAAAATAATGTCCCTATGCTCCTTCTCTCACTAGGAGTAAAGCAGAAGCATTAATCATGAGATGACCATCAAGAGGCAGAATGTGGTCTCTGCAATGGCTGGTGATCCTGGAACAGATATTGCAGACTTTAAAGGCAATATGGCAAAATCTGTTAATATCCTAAGAGTTGCAGTACCAAACTGATATGAAATACTTGGTAACTCTAACTTAGCAATCTAAGAGAGCAGCACTAATTTTTAAAAGTGCAAGATAGATTAGATGGGGTGAGCACTTAACAGTCTGGCTTTATAGAATACAGTGGGAGGGAAAATAAATTCAAATAGCTGGAGGAGGAGTGACTTCACAAAATAAAAATGTTGTGCTTATTGACAACAGCCAATGAAGGAGGAGCTGGACAGAAATGTTGTCAAATTAACATATGGGGCAAGCAACTAGAGAGAGTGTAATTTAAAAACAGCTCCAGGGTTGGAAAAAAATAATTTTTGCAGGATTCCAAGACACAGCTCTGTTCTCTTTCCTAATTTAACTATGCTATAGCAAACAGCATATAATTAAAACACAGTAATAAAAATACACTACAACATATAAAACAGGAGAGAATAAAGCAATACAAATTACGCAGAAGCAGGGCTCTAAGGCTAAAACAAACAGCAGCAAAGTTTAACAGGTAAAAAGAAATTGATAGTACCCCAGATAGAACATTTTCATGAGTTACCTTTACTGAGAGTTGGGTAAAAGGACAAAAAGTTGCACCAGTCTTTGGAGGAAACTGGGCAACACTCTCCGATTCATGTTAAGCTACTGACAAAAGAAAGACGTCCGCATTAGTCTTACTAACATTAAGAAAACTCACTGGGAGGATCACACACAGTCAGGGCAACAAAGAACACAGTAAGAGTGGAACAGGATAAACTTAGCCACATTTCATGTCTATATTTTAAACACAAAATGATTTGCCCTACATGGTAACTCCAGGGAAAAAGAACAAAGACTGGAGCAACTATTGCTGCAAAAGCCCTTTATAGCCCTGATTGTGATGCTAGCAGAGTCCCATCTTGGATAATATTGGTACTGATAAGACTTGTGCTAAACGTCTATCGATATTTTACTGGCCTGGTGTCAAGTAACAGAAAATTTCGGTGTAATCTGTCTGGAATGCCAGAGGAGAGCACCTGATTCAGGTTTTAGAAACCTTCTGATACATTTGCCTGCAACACAAGTACCATTTGAGTGTATAGCTATGTACAAACTAGGCTCACTTGTGAAGTAAAAAGGTGGTCACCAGTAAATATTTTTTTTATCATTGACCACGCAACAGAGTTTCCATAAACAGCTTCTGTGACATGAGAATGCCAAGTCCATATCATGACAATTGATAGTATTTTTTTTACAGTAAGAATCCCTTATTAAATCAATAAGGGGCCACTTCGAGCTACCTGTCCAAAATCACCAAGCTTAAAGGTGGGAATTGATCAAGCCTTAATGGATATCAAACAGAAGATCATTCCACCAGACAAAATACTGATTATACAATGACTGGCCATTAACTAAAACAAGAACGCTAACTGGCCAGTCCAACCAGCGTGCCCGTTGAGAACGGAAAAAGGTCCGATCGCCTAGACTTTTTTCCATTGATATATTCTTTAATTTTAAGTTTTTTTCAAAAGAAAAAAAAAAAGCGGAGCAATGGAGATCTTCTTTTCTCCATTGCTTACTTTCCCGAGCACTGATGTATTGGCTATGCATGGGAACACAAGTTCCAAATGCAGGCGTAGTACATCAGATAGGGCAAGGAGGAGATAAAGGTGGAAAGACCACAGTGCCGTTATACAAGAACATTTAAGAAAAGTATTTTTTTTTCCTTAAATAATGTCATTGTATAATAGCAATAACCCACTTGTGGGTGTGGGTAATGCTGGATTTACCCATGGTTATTTTTGTTTGGTCACCCAGGCTTCGCCCTCATGAACAAAACCACACCAACCATGGATAAATCCAGCATTACTCACATCCAGGCGTGGGTTACTGCTTAAATATAATATGGATTAGGGATTGTAGAATACTGCATAATGAAACCTGCCCAAAACTTAGTAAATCAAGACCACTACAGTGTTACTTGGCAATTACAAGTTGATTTTTTAAAATTGTTTTTATTTTACATTTGTTAACCGGGAAAGTCCGACTGGATACAAATCCATTTTCAGCGGAGGCCCGGGGAGAAAAGCTCCATGTTAAAAATTAGTAACACTTAATTGAGGTTAGAGAAATTTAAGAACATATAACAATCAGTGGCAAATTGAAATTAAGGTTACATTTAGATAAGAATTAAAAACATTGTTGGTAATGAAATAAATATAGAGAGGAAACAATCACATAAGAGAAGTGTGTCTAAAGGAAAAAGGATTTTCAGTTTGAAAGTAGGGATGATAGTTATGAGAAGGTGGTTAGGTAAGAAGGAGTTTATTTAGTAAGGGCAGAATAATAAGTTATCTTCCTGATAATGGAATTAGAGAAATATAATGGAGTAGAGAAGTATATAATATGAGGGAGTGGGAACAAAAAGGGTAATCACCTCTGTGAGCTAAGTTTGGTTTACTTATGTCTTGGAATATTTCGGGTTAGTCTGGGTTAAGACATGATCATGACTATTGTTTTATCTTACCTCAGTCTGATTGTATGGGTTAGTCAGGGTTTAGACATGGACATAACCAGTCACTGTGCATGTACATCTTTAGGGATATTTTGAATTGAGGCAAGGAGCATGTATCGGTTAGTTCAGCAGGAAGGGATGATGATGACGACTGATGATGCTAATGTGAATGAAAAATGCTTACACAGCTGATTACATTAAATTAAATGCAGAACGACAGCAGTGGGACTGCAGACAAGGAAAAGAAAACTAGTACACAAAAACACGGTATAGTCCACTGATACGAAATTTATTGTGTAAGCGCTTTCATGCACATAATTCCGTGCACTTCTTCAGACACCATATACTGTACAAAAACTGCCTTTATAGCAGTACAATTAGAACATAATTAATCACCATGGAATCCTTAATTGGTAATTAAAAAGGAACGTTGTTCCAAATACAAACACAGTAAATACTTATAAATCAACCAATAATTCCTAAAAAATACAAAAATAATAAATCACCAATACATAAATCACTAAAATAAAAAATTAAAACAAAACCATATATATATATATATATATATATATATAAATATATATATACACACACACGTTATATATACCAAAAAATATATACACAAAAATGTCCTATATATGTTATTAAATACACCCTGTTTAAATCACTAAGCACTACAAATGAATATTGGAGCTATTGTTCTAACGCCTTACGTTTAAGCAAACATTTAATGGAGCAAGCCTCATTAATACCAGGATAAGCATGAGCATTTGTTTTCAACTGCCATAACAATTCCTGCTCCTCTAGTTTCAAATGCCAAGGTCCTCCCCTAGGATTCCTATGCACCTGTTGTACTACCATGAACTTAAACGTATGTGTATTGTGCTCTAATATGTGTTTAGCTAAAGCATTAGTATTGTTTGCCTTTGATATAGCATAAATATGCTCATAAATCCGCTGTTTAAAATGGCATTCAGTTTTTCCAAAATAAAATGCCTTTAACATAAAAAACATGACCTGTTTGAATATATTTACAGTAGTGGAATCTACCACATTTGTACACGCCTCTCTGGGGTTTGCTATTTTTTGATGGTAATTCTAATAGTGTCTTTAAATTAGGGCCTTTCTTAAAAAATATTGTTGGTTTAGCACCTAAAAGCTTACAAAGACCCTGTTGTTGTAAAATAATATCCCAATTATAATTCAAAATGTCCCTCAATTGTCATGACATAACATTAAATTGAGTTGAAAAGCTAGTCACAACTGTTATTTCTTATTGTAACAGATGTTACTAAATCCATATCCTCTCGATTAGCTAAACCGTTGATTCTATCTTTGTGGGTTGGACAGCTCACTAAAAGGGGGCCTAATGCACCATTCAGTCTCTTTTCAATAACCTCTTTGTTGATAGTTTGAATCAATTTGGCTGGATATTCCCGACTGAGAAAAGTACAGTTTTGTACCTACCATAAATGTAGATGTTCGAGGATTCCATTGCTGCAGTCCTGACTATTGGGTATAGTCCGCGTCCCAGTCGGCCCGAATACCAGAGTATAAGGCTGACGTCGGTCAGGGCGCATTAGACTGACGTCAGTACGTCAGGGTACTAATGCGCATGACCGACGTCATATCCTCAGTCTTTTCTTGCCCCAGATGTCAGAAGACCCAAAAGGACAAGTCCCAAAACAACCTGCACCAAAAACATGTATAATATATACCACAACATATATATATATATAAAATATAAGCATGTAAACTCACCTACACAACCACCCCTAAACACAGAGGGGAAGGAGGGAGGGTAAATTGGACTGCAGCAATGGAATCCTCGAACATCTACATTTATGGTAGGTACAAAACTGTACTATGTTCTTCGTCTTCCATTGCTGCAGTCCTGACTATTGGGTAGAATCCCAAAGCAGAGGTAAGGGAGGCTGGCAATTATGAAGTAGCAGGAGCTGACAACATGCCTTGTAAAACAGCTGTGGCAAAACCAGCCCTAGTCTTAGAGTATATAGGAAGGTGATAATGCCTAGAGAAAGTATGCACTGAACTCCAAGTAGCTGCTTCCAGAATATCCTTAGTTGCCACCCCCCTTAGAAATGCTGTTGAAGTGGCAGTAGCCCTAGTGGAATGAGGCCTAATCCCAGCTGGAATCTCCTTGCCATGATGGGAATAACAAAATGCAATGCAAAAGCCAATCCACCTAGAAATAGTTTGTTTTGACACAGGCTTGCCCTGTGAACTCAAAGCAAAAGAAACAAGTAACTGCTGAGACTGCCTAAAATTCTTAGTCCTGCTCAAATAATAACGCAATTGCCTGTGTACATCTAAAGTGTGCAAAATCTGTTCCCCTTTATTTTGAGGATCTGCAAAAAACGTAGGTAAATGAATAGTTTGGTTTAAAGCCACACTAGAAACCACCTTAGGCATAAAGGAAGGATTAGTACGTAATGATACCCTGTCCTTATGGAAAATCAAAAAGGGCTCTACTGCCATAAGGGCCTGCAACTCAGACACCCTTCTTGCAGAAGTAATAGCCAACAGAAAAGCAGTCTTCCATGACAAATATTTCAATTCAGCAGTAGCTGCAGGCTCAAAAGGTTGTAGAGTAAGTTTTTCCAACACAAAATTGAGATCCCAAGCAGGAGTAGGAGCTCTACGTGGGGGTCTTATATTCTTTGCCCTCTAAGAAACTGCTTGAACAAAGGATGCGAAAACAAAGGTGGGTCACAATCATAGTGAGCTGAAATTGCTGCAGCATGAATCTTTATGGAAGAGAAGGACAAACCTTTGTCCAATAATTCAGTAAGATATTGAAGAGCCACACTCAAATTAGGCTCTGAAATCTCCAAATTCTTTGCTGTACTCCAAAATAAAAATCTCTTCCATTTTTCTGTACACTCTCCTAGTACTAGGCCTTCTAGCTTCCATAATCACATTTAAAACTTGTTGAGGAAGTTGAGACCTGCTGTGTTTCAACACAGAATATGCCAGGCTGTGAGATGAAGAGATTGAAGCTTGACATTGAGCAGATGACCGTCCTTCTGAGATAACAGATGAGGAATCAGAGGTAAAGGCCATGGAGGCTTCTTTACCAGACTCCGTAGAAGTGGGTACCAGTGTTGCAGAGGCCAATCTGGAGCTATCAAAATCATCCTTGGCCTGTCTTGTCTGACCTTTAATAGTACCTTTGGAAGAAGCGGTAGAGGTGGAAAGGCATACACATGAAGGTTTTTCCAACTGAAAGACAGAGCATCCACTTTCCAAGCTGTGTGATGAAACCCCTTTGTGCAATACTTTGGCAGCTGGTGGTTTAGTGGAGAAGCGAACAGATCTATGTCTGGAGTTCCCCATGACACTGTCAGTTTCTGAAATACATGAAGATCCAGTTTCCACTCGTGGGGATCCATGATTTGTCTGCTTAACACATCTGCTAAGGAGTTCTGTGCTCCTGGCAGAAACCTTGCCTGAAGAGTTAGTTGCAAGCTTAGCGCAGTCTCCCATAAAATCATTGCTTGCCTGCATAGAGGATAAGAATGTGTTCCCCATTGCTTGTTGATGTACCACATGACAGTTGTGTTGTCTGTTAGAATCAACACCTGCCCTGGAAGAAGTAATTCCTTGAAAGCCATTAATGCAAACTGGACTGCTAACATCTCCTTCATGTTGATATGTAGATGCTGTAGTCTGGCAGGCCACTTGTCTTGTATCCACTTTCCATTTAGATGAGCTCCCAAGCAATGTCCGAGGCATCTGTCGTTAGAATCTGACTTGCCTCTGGCCGGGTCACAGAGAGTCCCTTGTTTAGGTGACATTCCTGAGCCCACCACAAAAATTCCTTTTGAATGCAAGGTATTATTTGAATGACAGTGTCCAAATCCTGGCAGTGCTGTGTCCATACATTTTGAGATACCATTGTAGCTTCCTCATATGCAGTTTGGCATTGGGAAGCACCAGAATACAAGATGCCATGAACCCTAATGCTTGAAGGACTGTCCTTGCAGTCAGCACGGACTGATGAGATAGTTGATGGAAGTAAAGTGACAGACTCTTTTGTTTGTCCGGGGTTAAAAGGCCATCTGGGCTGCTGTATTCAGTCTTACACCCAGAAAGCACATGTCTTGAGAGGGTACTAGACTGGACTTTATTTCGTTCACAGAATACCCTAGGCATCTTAGCACTGCTATAACATATTCCAGATGCTGTAGAAGGTCTTCCTTTTCTTGGGCCAGAATCAGGCAGTCGCCCAAGAAAGGATAGATTGGAATTCCTGGAACCCTGAAGAAAGCTATCACTGAGCCAGAACCTTTGTGAATACTCTGGGCGCAGTAGATAAGCCAAAGGGCAATGCAGAGAACTGATAATGAGAATTTCCAGCTCGAAACCGCAGATACTTTCTGCAACTTAGCCTTATAGGCACATGAAGGTAAGCTTCCTTGAGATCTAAAGTTACCATCCAGTGATCTTTGCCCAGCAGAGGTAAAAGCTGTTGTAACGCCAACATCTTGAACTTGGGAATGTCCAGAAACGTGTTGAGGAGAGATAAATCCAAAATTGGTCTCCACGTGTTCCCCTTCTTTGGTACAAGGAACAGGCGAGAATAAAATCCTAGGCCCCTCTCTGACACAGGGACTGGCTGAATGGCCCCTATGTGAAGTAACTGTAAAACTTGCTTGTGAGCCTCTTTTCTTTGTAGAGGAGGAACGTCTGGCAAGCCTTTGAAAGGGGGCATTGTATGGAAATAAAATCTGTAACCGTGGTGAATGATATCCAACACCCATTTGTCTTGAGTAATTAAATCCCAATTTTCTTTGAAAAGAGACAGTCTTCCCAAAGGAGCTGCCAGACGAGAATCTGCTGGCAGCTGAAGAAACAGGTCATTGGGTCTGTTTACGAAAGGACTGACCCCTGCCCTCACCAGAAGTCTGAGCAGGTGAACTCCCTGTTCTAGGCCTAAAAGAACTTTGAGCCCTGCCCTATCACGACTAGACCTACGCCTAGACTGAGAATCATAAGCAGGATATGTCCACCCCTTAGCAGGCCAATTTCGACTAAACTTCGGTGGCTGCACCTGCAAAAAATCTTTAACAGTTTGCATAGACTTAGCTTTGTCCTCCATTTTCTTTAAAACAGCTTCCACAGGCGAACCAAACAACACATCAGACTGTAAAGGAGCATCCAAAATCCTTGTCTTAACATGCTCAGCTAAATTCTGATCCTTCAACCAGGCATGCCTGAAGAACAGAGCTGGTAGCAGCCACCCTCGAGGAGGCCTGTACAGCATCAAAACCACATTGCAAAGAATGCTTACCCACTTGTTCGGACACATGAACCAAATCCAGCAACTCTTTACACTCAATACCTTCCGCCAAAGCATCCACCTTAGATTTCAATTGTGAAAGAAGGTAATTCTGATATTTTAACATGTGAAACTGACAATTCAAAGCTCTCATGGCTAGAGTGGAAGAAGTATACACTTTCTTTCCCCACCTATCCAAAGCCCTCGCCTCTTTATCAGTGGGGACAGGATTTTTAACCACAGAAGCTTTTACACCCTTAGGTCCTTGGGAAATAGTTTCTGGGTCCGCCCTAGGACTCTTAAACAAATATTTATGAGCTTCGGGCACCCTATAATACCTATCAGGCTTAACAGGAGCAGGAGGCAAAGAGTCAGGGTTCAGGGAAGCCTCTGCAAAAACATCTTCCACCACATTCAACACAGGAGGAATAGCCAAAGGCCTATGCTGGGGTAAAAACAAGAACTCCCTAAGCCTTTTCCTGGAGTCAGAGTAATCCTGGCCTTCCCATTTAAAGTGCTCCCTCATGGAATGCAAAGTCTCTGAAAAGGAGAAATCCTCAGGTGGAGACGCTGTAGGAGTGGAATCATCCACATCAGAATCAGAATAGGTAGGATACTCCTGCAAATCTTCCACAGAAGATTCTGAGGCCTCAGAACACTGTTCAAAACTCTCAAACTCAGATTCCACCCTAGGCCTCTTATCAGGCGGGGGCATAGAACCCCTAATCATAGTAATCAAATCTTCTGCCATCTTAAGCATATGTTTCTTAGGTACAGAACCTGAAATGGTAGGAGAAGCTCCCACTGAAGCTGAAGTAGGCCTACCTCTCATAGAAGTTTTGGCAACAGAAGGAGAGGCCCTAACTACCTTGGGAAGAGAGGGAAGAACAGTCACCTGAGAAGCCCCCTCAGCCTGGCCTACCTCCTGAGAAGGCACATCCTGTAAGAGTATAGTTTCTGCCTGGGACTCCATGGAAACTCCTGGCAAAACCTCCGGCTCCACTGAGCCTTCGAAAGAACCGACGTCCGGGACTGCCGGTTCCTCAACCCTAGGCTTCGCTGTTTTATCCTTGCGCTTCTTGGAGGAAGCGGGCGTCGGAGCATCCGACGGCATTTTATAATTGCAACGCTTCCCAAACACTAACCTGGCACAGTCTAACCTCCTCTTAATAGTGCGTTTGTTAAACCTAGCACAAGAGCGGCAACCAACAACGTCGTGCTCAGGCCCTAAACAAGGTATACACAAGGTATGATAATCCCTATGAGGTATCTGTTTCCCACAAGAAATACAGTTATTCACTTTTCTGACATCCGGTAAAATACTGAGGCAAGAAAAACCAAAATGTTCCCAACGGGTACTTAGCCAACTCTGTTTCGGTCTGAAACTCCGGTTTCGAAATATTTCAGTACGCCAACCTGCACTCGCAAAACTGCTTCTGCATCGGACCATGCGGCAAAAAAGACTGAGGATATGACGTCGGTCATGCGCATTAGTACCCTGACGTACTGACGTCAGTCTAATGCGCCCTGACCGACGTCAGCCTTATACTCTGGTATTCGGGCCGACTGGGACGCGGACTATACCCAATAGTCAGGACTGCAGCAATGGAAGACGAAGAACATCATGGCTTTTAAATTATTACATTCTTGTTGAAAATCATCATCATCTGAACACATTCTAGATGCTCTGACTAACTGTCCCCTTTACTATCCCTCTCTTTTGGAAAAATGGGTGATTACTTGAAAAATGCAAAAATGAATTACTGTAAAAAGGTTTTCTATATATCAAAGATTTAAATCTATGGTGCATCGTATCCTTATGTATTTGAACATCAAGAAAATTGATGTAATTTTCATTGTATGAAAAAGTAAATTCTAAAAAGGATGTAGAAGAAGACATAGCTTCAACTAACTGCTTGGCCTCGCTACTAGAACCTTTCATGATGATAAATATATCATCTTGGTATCAGGTATACCAAACCACGATATTATTATAGATATAATGGGGGAACAAAAAAGTGTGTTCCCAATATGCCATAACGGCATTAGCAAAGCTCCCCTCACACGGGGAGCCCATCGCGACGCCTGACTTCTGCAGGAAGTACTCGCCTTTAAATAGAAAAAAATTATTTTTCAATACAACATCTAACAATGAAATAATCAAATCAATGTCATTCCCTGGAACATGTTTAATATGTAGGAAATCCCTCACCCATTCCATACCTAAATCTTGGGGAATCACTGTGTACAAATCTTTGATATCAACAGTGAGAAATCCATAGTCAGCATCAAATGTGATAGTATTCAGGTGATTTAACACATGCCAAGGATCTCAGCATATTTGGGGCTCTAATTTAAGAACCTCTTGTAGCTTAGTATCAACCCATTTAGCACAAGCGTATGTAATCGACTTGCGCCAGTCAATAATGGGCCTAAGAGGAGGATCTACCATATTTTTATGCAGCTTAGGGACTCCAAAAATAATTGGAATCAAAGGTGCTGGCATAGATAAATAATGATACAGTTCTAAAGAAATGCTTGCCTCGATTAACAAATCACTAGGAAAATTCTTAATACCCTGATATGCTTGGTTAAGCTCATTTAGTGAAACATTACAATAGTTGGAAGCTGAAAGCATCTTGTTCATCCTATTTACATAGTTGCACTCATCCATGAAAATTGCGCCGCCACCTTTGTCTGGCTGCATTACACGAATCTTATGTATTTTAATATATTCAATAAATTGCTTTTCATTGTTAGATTACCATCACATCTATACATATGGCGAAAATGTTCAGAAATAACAGCTCTAAAGTGGATCTCTGAGATCCGCTCAAATAAAGCTGTGTTATCGAGAGGTGGATTAAAAGTACTTGCAACCCGTTCGTCGGGAAGCACATTACCAGAGTTGCCAAACATGGCTCAAGTTCAATTTGCGTGTAAAAACCATTAAATCACATAAAATTCAAGCTAAATTCGGTTTAAGATAAGGAACAAACTTGAACCCTTTAGCCAAAAATTCAACTAATTCTTGAGATATAATCAAGGAAGTATAATTATATACATTAAAGTCATTATTAATGCTCTGTAAAATACTGAACTGTCCTAACTGCTCAACTGAGGTTACCTCCTGAGTCGATTGTTCTTCCACTGTGGTCTTTGAGCCCAGTTGGAACTCGCCCTGGAAGTTGAATGTTTGGTGTTGTTCTTGGGAAAACCCGTTATTTACTTGTTGGCCAGAAAAATGGCCTTTAGGCTGTTGCTGCCGATTCTGTTTGGAGATACGCTCACAAAGTCTAATTTCGCCATTGCTGCTGTTGATGGGAACAGGATCGATGATGTCATCATTCAGTGCGTCAACTTTGTAGTTCCAGGAAACACTGAAGTATACAAAGTAGATCCTGATTGCATTGTTGGTGGATCAGGATATGCCTTATTTTGTTGGTATGATTGCTGGTCGCGACTGATTTTACGTTTTTTAGTTTCAGTAATTTTAACTAATAAGGCATCAATACTGGAGAAAATTCTCATATAGTCATACTCATATTTATTAAACTCAGGATCAGCAAGAATGTCATTGTCCAACCCATCCAATTGTTTTTTTTAAAGAAGACATTTGTTTTTCATATTGATTTATGAGAATATTCAAAAAGTCCAAACCTTGTTTATTAAAAAATTCAATCAATTGCAAATGGAAATCAGAGTTTTTTAAAATACCTGAAGGATATTTCCACTGTCGTAAACCCTTAGGCACAATTGCAAGTCGAATACATTCTTTGAAATACAAAATTTCGACTTGTAATTTTTTGTATTTCAATAAACCATGATCAAACTTTTAATTTGGAAATAATATTGTCATTAATTTCTTGACATTGTAAGTTGTTAGAAGCCACATTAGCATCCAATGTTTGAAAAATGTTAGGCGTACTTATGAAGTCATTCAAATTCGGCAGTCCGTGAATGCGACTACCTACTGGATTAATATTGTTGTTGTTAACACTGTTATCGCTGTTAATAGCAATGTCTACTACAGTGCTATGTTGCTCACAACCATTATTATGTGGCAGACTCCTCAATATTGGACCGCCGTTGCTGCTTACGCTTACTATAGGAACAGGTGTTGGAGCAGGCACATTACAGGAAACAGGATGACAAGAGTTAAAAACAACTCCAGATTTAGGACGTACAGCAACCTTTGCCTGGTTGGATATTCTCCTCGCCAGGTCGTCCACTCTCTGAGTCAGCCGCTGAATTAATGCCGTTAAATTACCAATGGAGTCCTCACCTTGCCTAGAAATCCTCGAACTGTTAGGACTCGTACCAAACATGGACTGAGATTCCGCATTGCCATTACTCACAGCCATGAAAAATACAAACAAACCAGAACTAAAAACAAGGAAAAGAAAACTAGTACGCAAAAAAGTACAGTTTTGTACCTACCATAAATGTAGATGTCCGAACTGGATAGCATCTGCAGTCGTAACAACTGGGTTGTCCTGTCGTCAGGCAGCCCTTCAGTCGGCCGGATTCCAAAGTCCGGGTCCGGCTTCGGCTGATGTCGCACTTCACCCGACGTCATCTCTGTTGGTCTTCGGGTATAAAGGCATCAGCCGACACCATTTTCCTCAGTGTTTCTTGCCCCAGATGCCAGTTGCCCTCTTGAAGGCTAAAATTTGGATAAATGCCAATGTTTCCAAAAAGATAGAGGTAAACACAAAAATAAGCATGTATGTACATATCTACAAACAAATACACCATAAAAGACTCCCCCCCCCCCCCCCAGCTAGCTATTAGGAGGGTAAACACCCTAGGAGTACCACAGAGGGGAAGGAGGGAGGGTAATCCTGACTGCAGATGCTATCCAGTTCGGACATCTACATTTATGGTAGGTACAAAACTGTACTATGTCCTTCATGGATGCATCTGCAGTCATAACAACTGGGTAGAATACCATAGCCAACTAGGGGAGGAGGAAAAACTAGATTATGGTGTGTTTAAGATCCCTTGCAGTACAGCAGTGGCAAACCCTGCTCGGGATCTGGAATATAGAGGCAAATTATAATGCTTGGCAAATGTATGCACGGAGGTCCAAGTAGCCGCCTCAATAATGTCTTTGGTTGCCACTCCTCGTAAGAAGGCTGTGGTAGTGGCTGTTGCCCTTGTAGAATGAGGTCTTATGTTCTGTGGAATTGGTTTTCCATGGAAGGAGTAACAGAATCGTATGCAATTTCCTATCCATTTGGAGATTGTCTGTTTGGAAATAGCTTTTCCTTCCCTTCCTGTTGCATAGGCTACAAAAAGCTGGTCAGTTTTTCTGGTACTTTTTGTTCTGTCCAGGTAGTAGCGTAGCTGTCTATGTATATCCAAGGTATGCAGTATTCTTTCCCCTCTGTTTTGTGGGTTGGGAAAGAAGGTAGGTAGGTGGATTGCCTGGTTTAAAGACACTCTGGATACCACCTTAGGCATAAATGTAGGATTAGTCCTCATGGACACTATCTTGGTGGAAGATTAGGAAGGGCTGTACTGCCATTAGGGCCTGAAGTTCAGAAACCCTCCTGGCTGAGGTTATTGCCAGTAGGAAAGCAGTTTTCCACGATAGATGCTGTAGGTCTGCTGTTGCTGCTGGTTCAAAAGGTGATAGTGTCAGCTTTTCTAGCACAAAGTTCAAGTCCCAAGCTGGCAATGGTGGTTTCCTTGGAGGTTTTACATTCTTGATTCCTCTGAGGAACTGCCTGAGTAAAGGATGTGAAAAGACAGGTGGATCAAAGCTGTATTCTGCTGATATAGCTGATGCATGTATCTTGATGGAGGAGTAGGACAGGCCTGTATGTAGAAGTTCTGCCAAATACTCCAGAATGTTAGGCATATCTATGTTTGACACATCTTTTCCTCTTTCAGTACTCCAAATGACAAACCTTTTCCATTTTCCTACATAGTTCCTTCTTGTTGAAGGTCTGCCGGCTTAACAATAATATCTTTAACTCTTTGGGAAAGTTCTGGATTAGCTGCTGCTATGTGATGTTCCATGCAGTCAGTTGCAACGTTTTTAGGTTTGGATGCATGATGCTGTAGTTGTTCTGAGTTAGCATCAAAGGGCTCAGGGGTATTGCCCACATATTGTTCGAGACATGCTCCTCAGCAGTGGGTACCAGTGTTGTCTTGGCCAGTTTGGAGCTATCAGGATTATCCTTGGACGTTCTTCCTTGATTTTTAGTAATACCTTGTGTATCAAGGGAAGAGGTGGGAATGCATATGCTGTTAGGCCCTTCCAGCTGAAGGAGAGCGAATCCACTTTCCATGCCAGTGGGTGGAATGTCCTTGTGCAGAATTTTTTGAGCTGGTGATTGAGAGGGGAAGCGAATAGATCTATCTGAGGCATTCCCCATTTCTTTGAGATGGTCTTGAAGATGTCCGGGTGTAGCATCCATTCGTGGGCATCCGATGTGGTTCTGCTTAATATGTCTGCTAGAGTATTCTCCTTTCCCGGTACAAATATTGCCTGTAACTGGATGTTGTAGCAGAGTGCCAGGTTCCACAGCTCCAAAGTCATTCTGCATAAGGGGTATGAATGAGTGCCTCCCTGTTTGTTGATGTACCACATGACTGTGGTGTTGTCTGTCCTTATCATCAACTGGCCCTCTTTGAGAAATGGTTTGAACTTTTGGATTGCCAGTTTTACTGCCAGCATTTCTTTTAGGTTGATGTGCAGGTGAAGTTGATCCTGCGTCCACAATCCTTGCACGCATTTGTCCAGCATGTGGGCCCCCCATCCTAGGTCTGAAGCGTCTGTTGTGATGGTCTGGTTTGCTTGACATCTGCGAAAGGGTAGACCTGGGTTTGACTGGCATGCTTGAGCCCACCATAGGAACTCCTGTTTTAAGCATGGAATTAGTGGAATTTCTGTTTCTAGGCTGTACATGTGTTGGGACCATAAATTCTTTAGGTACCACTGTAGTTTTCTCATATGTAGTCTGGCAAGTGGGACCAAGATTATGCATGATGCCATGAAGCCCAAGGCCTGCAGTACTTTTCTTGCTGTTAACTTGTTCTGTTTTGTTAGAGCCAAGAAGTAAAGAGGGAGTTCTTTTTGTTTTTCTGCAGTTAGGAATGCCATTTGTCTTACTGTGTCCAATTCCGCGCCCAAGAATGTCCTTGTTTGGGATGGTATCAGCCTTGATTTTTGTAAATTGACTGTGTATCCCAGTGCTTGTAGCAAGTAAATGACCCTTTGTAAATCTGTTGTCAGCTTGCTTTTGTTGTCCCCTTGTATTAGGCAGTCGTCCAGGTATGGGTAAATTTGAATTCCCTGTAGTCTGCAGTGGGCGATTACTGATGCCAGGCATTTTGTGAATACTCTGGGCGCAGTAGATAAGCCAAAGGGCAATGCTGAGAATTGATAATGCTCTGATCCTGCAAGAAATCTGAGGTATCTTCTGCAGACTGGTCGAATGGGGACGTGCAGGTATGCCTCCTTGAGATCTAGAGTTACCAGCCAACACTCCTTGCCCAGCATGGGAAGAAGTTGCTGTAGGGTCAGCATTTTGAATTTTGGGACAATGATGTATGTATTTAAGGTGGACAGGTTGAGAATAGGTCTCTAACTTTTTTCCTTTCTTGGAACTAGGAATAGTCTGGAGTAGAATCCCTTTCCTTGTTCTGTTGTTGGCACTCTTTCCACAGCTCTCATGTTTGCTAATTGCATTATCTGTTGTAGAGCCTCTGTTTTTTGATTTGGAGGTAGGTTTGGCATTCCTCTTTTGACTGGTAAAGTGTGGAAGTGGAACCGGTAACCTTGATCTATGGTTTGTAAAATCCACTTGTCTTTTGTGATATAGTGGCAGTTCTTGGAAAATAAGGTTAATTTGCCGCCTAATGGAGCTGCTATTTGTTCCCTGGTAGGCGGATTTAGAGGTAAGTCACTGTGGTTGTGTTGTTGTAGTGGCAGTGGTTGTGTCTGTGCCTCTGTTGTTACCTTGCCACTGTCGCCTCTGTAGGCAACTCCTCTGGATTGGTTTCTGCCTCTGGAACGCCTATTCCTGCCCCTTTGGGATCTTGTGGAGTCAGGAAAGGACCAATTTTGGCAGGCCAGTTCCTGCTAAACCTTGGGGTTGAACCTGCAAGAAATCTTTAACCGCTTGAACAGATTTTGCCTTTTCTTCCATTTTCTTCATTACCTGCTGGGCAGGTGTACCAAACAAGCTGGTCTTATCCATAGGAGCATCTAATAACTTAGCTTTAACATGATCCGGTAAGGCTTGTTCCTTTAGCCATGCATGTCTTCTTATCACTGTGCCAGTCATGGCTGATCTAAATGAAGCCTCCAGTGCATCATAGCCACATTTTAAGGAATGGTTACTAACCTGTTGTATGTTATTTACCATTTCTAATACATATTTCTTATCAATAGAGTCATCAGAGGATAGCTTTTTTGTTAACTGATCAAGCATAAACCCTTGGTATTGTATCATGTGAAACTGACAGTTTAAAGCTCTAGCTGAGAGAGTAGCTGAGGTGTAGACCTTTTTGCCCCATCTGTCTGATGACCTGGCTTCCCTTTCAGAAGGAATAGGGTTTTTAGCTGTGGTCGAGGCTACTGCCCTGGGACCCTGGGATATAGTTTCGGGGTCTGCAAGTGGGGCCTTGTAAAGGTGGTGATGAGTGTCTGGTACCCTGTAAAATCTGTCTGGTTTGGCAGGGGCTGGAGGTAAAGAATCTGGTGCAGAGCAGACATCATTGAAGGCATCGTCCACCACAGAGAGGACAGGAGGTATAGCTAAGGGCCTGTGCTGTGGAAGGTGCAGAAAGGTCCTAAGTCTTTTCTGGAGTCTGAGAAATCCTGCTGCTGCCATTGGAACTGCTCTCGCATGGCATGTAAGGTTTCCCCAAAGGAGAATTCTTCTGGTGGGGAAGCAGCTGGAATGGATTCTTCAGCATCTGAGTCTTCATAATTGGAGAAAGGAGCCTCTGGCTGGTCTGTTATGTCTGATTCATCGGCAGAATCATCAGAGGACACAGGCTCGGGGGGCTCTGCCCTAGGTCTCTTCTCTGGGGCTGAGAGGCCCTGTCTGGGTGAGATTGAGATCCCCTAATTAATGAAATGAAATCTTCTGCCAGAGTAAGCATTTGTGAACTAGAAGAGGGCCTGGTTGTAGGGGGTTTAACAGGCACTGTTTTAGTAGTTTTGGCTGCTTTAGCCCTGGCAAAGGCCTTAATGGACATGGCTGCTGGAGGCCTAGCAGCACCACGTGCTGGGGTAGAGACATCCAAGGGAATGGTGTCTGATAAGTCAGTGGCAACCACCGTAGTGGATAAAATTTCTGAGGCCGATTCAAGAGAAGTAGCAGGGGCCTCAGTGGTAGTGATAGATTCAGCTGTACTTTGATCAGTTTTCTCGGTTTCGGCCGAAACCGAGACACTCGCGGTTTGCTTAACCATGGTTTCGGCCGAAACCGCGGACCACAAGTGTCGGTCTTTATCTTTGCGTTTTTTAGCAGTTTGGCTAGTCGGAGGATCCGACGGCATAATATACGCAAAATCAGAACCGAAAAACTGTTCAGCAAACTCCGACCGACGCCTAAGCGTTCGTCGGTTGAATGAAGCACAGGCCGAACAGGCTGCTACGTCGTGGGCTGGGCCTAAACAAGGCAGACAATAAGAGTGGAAATCTTTATGAGGTATTTGTTTCCCACAGGTTAAACAATTATTAACTTTTTCTGACATCGGCTGAGGCAAGAAAGAGTCCCCAACGGGGTACTTAGCTTTAGAAGTCTTCGAAGTAGTATTCGGTAGAAGTAATCTCTGGATCCGACCGACCGGCACTTGCGAACAGCTTCTGCTTCGGGCGCCACGCGGCAAGAAAGACGGAGGAAAATGGCGTCGGCTGATGCCTTTATACCCGAAGACCAACAGAGATGACGTCGGGTGAAGTGCGACATCAGCTGAAGCCGGACCCGGACTTTGGAATCCGGCCGACTGAAGGGCTGCCTGACGACAGGACAACCCAGTTGTTATGACTGCAGATGCATCCATGAAGGACATCACGGTATAGTCCACTGATACGAAATTTATTGTGTAAGCGCTTTCATGCACATAATTCCGTGCACTTCTTCAGACACCATATACTGTACAAAAACTGCCTTTATACCAGTACAATTAGAACATAATCACCATGGAATCCTTAATTGGTAATTAAAAAGGAACGTTGTTCCAAATACAAACACAGTAAATACTTATAAATCAACCAATAAATCCTAAAAAAATACAAAAATAATAAATCATCACCAATACATAAATCACTAAAATAAAATTAAAACCAAACCATATATACAGACATTACTTACAAGCTGGCATTTCTGAATTATAGATGAAAGTTTTACCTGAAAACAGACAAATTAACTATATTAATACCCATTAGAAGGTTATCTATGCTTCAAGGAAAGACGTTGGTGTGGTAAAAAAATCCAACATTACAAACTACTGGCTAATTAATTCATATCAACCAAAAACTAAAGAAATAAGATGGTGAGATCACAACAGAGGAGGAAAATTTGATTAACTACAATACAAAATAAATTTAGCTTTGTATACAGTACAGAAAACATTTTTAAATTCACACTACACCATGGGGACAAGGAAAAACTAACCTTTAAGGCTGATAGTACTGTTTGACAAAATACACAGTGGAAATACTGAATGATTATTTATTCCGACAGAAAGTAGAGTTTATATTGCATAACTCCCTGAAGTGATCAATTCTGCTTATGGTAACACCATGTTTAGTGTGGATTAGTTTTATGTATACAGTTTGAATGAGATTAAAAAAACTGAAAGGATCCAAAGGCACTTTTCTGTTTTGGCATACAAGCTATCTTAGTGAATAACAAGACTGGAAAGATTAAAAATGTGCAGTCAGCTACTCTATCTTAATAGGTACTAATCTATAGATTAACGCGTACCAACAATTCAGCCTTGAGGTTTAAGTCTTAACATTTTGATCTAGCTCATATGCAACAAGAAATAACCTGAAAGGGAAACACATTTAACTCTGATAAAGAAAGAGGGACTTTTATACAAAGGGCTATTTTATGAAACCATTAACCATGAGAAAGGCTACAAAACCTAAAAAAATGTAAGGCCTTGACTGCTGGGCTAGCAAACAGGGTCTATGATGCTAACAGTTCTTAAATGAAATCTTCTAGATAACCTAGAAAGGTCATGAGACAGCAATTTATGATAAACTATAACACTTCCTGCCTCTACTTGTCATTTTTCTTTATTCTAATCCTTTCTTTTTACAGACCTCTCTTCTCAGACAACTGTTTTAACTGAGCACTAGTAAATTCACCTGCTCTATATACTTCCACAGCTTCCAATAATACCAGATCCATTGTTTTACTATTTGGTGTGACTGGCACTAGTTTTTAGCTCAGTACTGATTATAAAGTGCTTGATGCTCAGACTTCCCCTCTTCTAGGGATGTAAAAAAATTAAACATGACTGCCAGTAACATGTAGGAACGTACCGCACAATCTATGTATTTCAATTAGACTACATGAAGGGAAAACAAATTCTGATCTAAATTCTGCCAAATTTCCATCCAGTGAAATGATTCCAAGATGATATAATATATTTAAGCCATATTTCTGACAGTTTTATTTCTATAGCTCCAAATGTGGTAACTTTTAAAAACAAACATTTCATTCCATCTGTGCATGTACTTCAGCTCTGGCAGATATTTCCTCCACTCCCTACAACAATACGAGTTTGGAAGGCTTTAACAAGCAAGGCAAAGCCGCACAGCAGATGTGGTCTAACCACCAAGAAATCTTTATTCCAAACGAAGTCCCTTGAACTGTATACCACAATATGCAAATCACTGTAGCTAGCTCATTAGCCCTAAAACTATACAAGCATATGACAGCTCTGTACTCATTTTGCAGCATCCAGGGTTAAAAATCAGTGCCTGAGGGAACTGAGGGTCAGTCCACACAACATGGTCAACTGGCCACTGGTTCTAAGAAACCCAGAATTTGCTCCAAGGTCTGGTGTCAGGGAAACCCTGACACACTCAATGCAAATCAGCATATGACAAGTCCAAGCCAGAAACCAAATGTTGTGGGCAGCTTATCACCTATAAGCATCTAAAGAGTAACAAAGCAATGGACTTCGAAGTGAATCAATGCTATGGCTATTGCCTGGCGTCTTAATCCCTTAACTTGTCTGCAGTCTCAGACTTTTCTGATCTGTAGCCACTGGACTTCACACTACCTCAGTGTTACCAGGTTGGTTTTAAGCAGCTTTTCTATCTGCCCTCAATGAAGTAATTGCATTACACTTCTGAAACACTGTTCTCCTTCCCTAAGTAGTAAAGGCAGCTATTACGTACATCCTGGCTGGCAGTCCGGCTACTAGAAGCATACTTGGAAGATTTAACACTTTGGTAAAAAATAAGGGAGTATTCCCATGACATGCCACATAAGATCGGAATGGGGATTTTTTTTTTTTGGAGGGGGGGCAGGGCTGGCACACAGGGCTGAGCACATTCTCCTAGTCAAATGTACTGCACATAATGATATCATTACAAGTGTCAAAGCTAGACATTTTAAGAAGTATGCTGAGAGAGGTCTCATAGCAAAGATACATTAGAGGTTTCCCACTGCAGATGGCCCTTTGAAGTTATCATCCTTCAGTTTTCACAAACCTTACACAAAAAAGAAAAAAAAAAAAAGAAAAATCAAAATGCAACTGCTAAAGGCTACCTGGTCTTTAATGCTGCATCAATTTCTCCAGGAAAGTGGGAGTACCTGTTACTTATTGCAGAGTGCCCGTCAAAGTACAACTTCTCTATTTTCACATAAACCTCATACACCAAGTATATCTTAAAATATAAACAGCCAAAGTGCAATGGGCTCCTTACTGATAAATTAGTTTTTCCCAGATGAACACATTATCTAGTTCTACTTCAAGTTAGAAAAGTAAAGGCCTAACCAGACTTGCAACTCTCATTACCCCATAGCAATGGCTAGCAGTGTTCATCTGTCCTGGTCTGGCCACTGTAAAGAACCCATTTGTCCCAACTCATTAAATCTCAGAACTTAAGTAGCATAGGGTCGGCTATCTATCAGCACCCAATTGTTCTAAACGTATCTACCTTGGGTTTCTTCCACACACAAATAAAATGTTTTACTAACTTTTAAAAGATATGAAAAAGAATGAATTGTAGACTATATAAAAGTGATTTCCATATTTTTAAACAGTGTTTCACTGCAATTTTCTAGAATTCGTGCCTGTAGCTGCTGCTCACATCCTTTTCTATACTCTCACTTTTTCTTCTTTTCCTGTATTTTCAAGTCTGTTCCTGGTATTCCAATGACCACAACAGCTCAAGAGGGGAATCGGCTGCATCTCACGAGATTTTCATGGCTGCTATACTTCAGAGGACGATTTGAACCAGATTTCAGCACTCATTCATACAAAACTTTAAAACAATACTGTTATAAACTGCCGTGTACCAGAAAATCTACTTCAGCTTTGCAAGCTTGTGCACCTTGAAAAAAAGTGGAGAACATCTTTCTGCAATCGCTGGCACCCTTTTGAAACTCTGTACACTGTACTTGCTGGGTCAATCTGCCTAGAAGGCAAAAGCTTGAGTACAACAAGGTAGATGCACCTGATGCAACTGCCATAAGACTTCAGAAATGGAGAGTAAGGTAACAATACTGCAAGACACTTCTACTACAACCACTGACTTACTGCAAAATCTGTGAGGCAAACTCCAATCCAGATGGTGAAAAGGTGGATCAAAGCTTCCCAGTCCTTCTGCATTGAGCAAATGAGACCAGTCGGCGAGAAAAGCTAGTTGAAATGTAGTTCCAAGCTTTAGTAAGGTTAATATTTTGCAACTGCATTGCTAGACTGCCACAAAAAAATGAGAAAAAATATACTAGAGCAGTACAACAGACATTGAACTGCCCTCTTTGCAAAACCATACAACCCTTTCCCCTTGCTCCTTCTGTTTTCACATCCCAGCTGGAAGCTGCCACTGGAGGAAGTGAAGTCCCTTAGTTTTTCATGTGCCGAATCTCTTGACATGGCAACTGCTCAGTGTTTGTGCAATGGGTGTGACAAGGGGACATCACTAGCTCAAAAAATGTGGCTACCCCGCAGGCAGATACAATCATACAGGAAACTGATGTGCCTTCTGCTTCCAAAAGAGCCAGAGAATCAACTTCAGAGGACCATGTGTCCACATGAGACACAAAACCCTCTCCTCCCCATGAAAGGTGAAACAATCACTGTACTTTCCCTCCCCTGCCTGGGTTATAAAACTTTAGGGCTCCACCAATCCAAAACAGCAGGCGCAAGACTGTTGCAAAACAACTGCAGAAGGCATTTAAATAATTAGTCATTAAAGCAACTTCAAGTTAGCATGCAGCAGTTACAAGTGAATTTTTTCACAGACCTTCATATCTAAGGAATGCAGCAGTTAAAACTGAAGGAAATTATTTTCTCAGTTTAATGGTTTCCAACAACCATACAGTTTGATGCATCTAATTTAACAGTCTGCAGTTACTAGTGCTTTCTAATGGCTCTTCAGAAATAAGACATGCTCAGGATGAATCAAAAATAATGAAAATAGAAAAAGCTGTGCTTCACCTGCAGATGTATGCAGGCAATGCTGCTGTAACAAAAGCAATGTTGCTTTGTTTTGAAAAATGTTATTTAATGGTGTTCTGCTCTAGACAAAAAATGCAGCCTTATAATATGCATTTAAGTCTGTTTTGGTTTAAAATGTTAGACAGTTCTTCAGAAAAGGTGGCAGTCTCACAGCTGTTAATTTGTTTTGGTAAACCCTCAAAACATTCTGCAGGCAGGCAGTGCACAAGAAACTACATTTTTAAAAAAATATGCGAAACAACCAATAAGAGTTGTAACCTCTTTTTAAGGGAATAAAAAATGAAATGTTAAACAATTGAAGGTTTGTCTGTTACAGGCCTTACTCAGAGGCTAAACTCGGCATTTATGCAGTACATGTACTGTGTGATTAAACATTAATGCAAAAGGAGAACGAAAGGGGTAGTTTTAAGGTCCAGATATAGGACAGACTAGCAGTTTAGCCTGGCGTGTTTTGTATTTATAGGAGCGCTTAAGTCAACATTAGTCTCCGTCCATTTTGTCGACACTGATATAAATACATGTATTAAAATGTACATGCAAATACATGTCTGTACATACACACTGTTTAGTTACACAGGTTTATATTTATATATGCATGTATGATACATGTGTATACCTATGAATGCATACTAAGTTGTACACAATACACACACACATATATATATATATATATATATATATATATATATATATATATATACACACACACACACACACACACACACACATATATATATATATATACACACATACAAACACATACATCTCTCACACACGGAGTGTATGTGCATGCATACATAAACAAGCACTTATAAAGCAGTTCTGGAACAGCTATGAAGGACACTTTTAGTTACAGCCAAATAAATCAGTAGCTCAAGTATGAAGCAGAATGGTTTACATCTTCCCATAGGTTCATAGGTGTTTACTAGGTTAACGACCACAAGGGTCTTTTTAAACCTAGCCATGCATCCCAAATCTCTGACGAGTTCTGATACACTTGATAAGTGTAAGCATGGGCCTGGGAGATTAATCATTTACAGGTTACCTGTTTGCATCAGAGACATGTGTGCCAAGCCAGGTATGAATTTCCGGTTCATGGTGACTGCCAGTAGGTCTCCTTCACCTGCTCTGTCTAGCATAAGCTACCACATACTGAACATGGCAAAAAGTGGTACACCCTCCGACAAACTACTACTGTAGGCACTATTGCCCTAACATCTAGCAATGATGACTTTTTTTTCTCTTAAGGGTTCAATGATGACTGTAGTGTCATTGAAAAGAAAAATCTGAAGTGTGACAGACAGCTTTTGCAAGTTCTAACATTATGAGCCTGTGTAGTATGCAAGACACGCAAAATGAGTTTCAGGCATGTCTTCACAGTTTTAAAGCATCTCAGTGTTTAATGATGCTATGGGAACAGGGAAGAATGAACAAAGCTCACGTGACATATGCATAATTCCTACTACAACTAAACTATCACTTAACAGCTTTACAGAATAACTCAATCCCTGTGGCAATTCATGATGATTACTGAAATTACAGATCAGACAAGCAAAAGAAATGAAAAAAAGTAAATGAATGAAGGCATCAATCTTTAGGCCACACTGTTTATTCAGTAGTGTTTTTGTTTCCCAAATTACAAGTAACTGTGTGTACATCTTTACATTTACAAAAAAATCACCATTACAACTGCCCGTTTTTATAAAATACAGACAATATTCTTTCTTTTATTGTTAAAGTCATTAAAGTAGGTTGTACAAGCTCAATAAAGAATGGTAGGCACTTCAGAGTCTTAAAAAGACTTCTCAAAAGGTAAATTTTAAACACGCAAATTCTACACTTTCCATCCCTCCCTAACCTTCTCTGTGTGTTTCTTTTTATACAGAAAAGAACATTGTGGCCACACATACGCAGCACCTTTTCAGAATACTGTTATCTTTGGGTTTGCTTAAGTTTGTCAGTAGCTTATGTCAAACCTTCTCTACAGAAGATTTACCAAGCGGGGGCTTTACAGTCTGCAGTTAAAAATCAGTCTTTTCAGAATAACGTGCTGTTTTCAATCTGTTGGAAGCTACCATAAAGAAAGTGAAAAGCGGACATTCAGACACCAAAAACACTTTTGTACAAAGAGGTCAAAGTAACAAAGATCTACAACACAAAAGAAATACATTTACACTATGATATTGCTACCTGAAAAATGAAGACGAATTGCACCATGCCAGTTATAGAAAGGCAAATTTCAACATGTCCTGACAACAGATAAATTAATGTAATACATCTTAATTGTTTAGATCAGTCTGACATGCTATGACAAAAATTAACAGTTCTTGCAGAACAGGATAACGAAAAATTTTTCCATCATTTTCTTCTTGTAATTATGAATGCAGTTTCAAAGTGACACAGTGAACAGCAGTAGCAGCAACAGTTACACACAGCCACTGTTATTCAGTGTAGCACTTGAGGGTATTAAGTTTAGAATATATAGATGAGTTTTTAAATAAGAGATTTAACATAAAAAGCCCCACTGGCTTTTACAAAAGGAAAAAAAAGGTCTTCGTTATTCTAGGCAAAAGCTTTCTTATTTAAAAGAAAAGTTCAGTGATCTCAAACTGAGACACTAATACAGGTTTATGCATAAAACTCCTTAGTAGGTGCCTTTTGGTAGGCAGTATTGGATGGCTTTCGTTCACCAAGATCATAGCTCCCTTCATCCTTCTTCCTCATACGATACACGAGCAGTAAAATCAGGAAAATAGCAAATAGGAAGCCAATAACTCCACCAGCAATAACAGCTGCAAAACAATGAGATAAGTCATCATTCAGACAAAGCAATTAGTGTACGAGTATCACTAAACAATATCTACCCATTATGAGAATGTGCGCACTAATTTTCTTGTGCAAAATAACTTAGTGCAGTAATGCTTGCAGAAAAGCTACAATAAAACAAACCAGCCTGAAAGGGAGAAACAGGTAGATCTCACCAAATATAAAATCCCAGATGCAAACATTTGTCAGTCTAGATTCAGAACTGCAAAGGATTACAATGGAAATTAACCTCAATATTCATCAAACAGAAAAAAGTACGAAATGGGTCAAGACTTAAAATCCAAACTTACTAGGATTTTTCTTTTATTTAAATAAAGGAAGGATTCATGTTGATCCATCAAAGGCACTTTTGATGAAAGTGAATAAACTAAAACCCATTTGCAGAAACCACCTTTAGCAAACACCCCCCCCCCCCCCAGAATTGTATACACCTGCATATACTAAGTTTCAGGTCACACACCAGTAGAGAGAAAAAGGCAATCTCCACTTTTGTCACAAGCAGCTTTGAAGGCCTGACTTCAGGTTATCTGTATTCACTGAAAATCTGTTTCAAAGGACCAATATATGCCTAAAGGAAAACTGCTAAGATATGGTGGTTTGGCAGACAGTGTGAAGACTAAATTAAGAAAAACTACTACCAAATTAAAATTAAATTAAAAAAATGACAAAGACATTCAGAATTGTATCACAATGAACACTTTTTAGATGTTGGCACAGGTTGTTTCTAGACAAACTGCACCAATAGCAGGACAAACATGTAGAAGACGAAGGCTGCCCTAGATGCAAGGTGTTAGGGGTGAGATCTGCAGATGCTGATGGTACAGTACCAGCATTCAGAAAGGAATGCAGGTACTCTCTGCAATCATGTCTGAAGAGTTTCGTTTTACTGTACCAAGCTGCTTGTTGCATGTTTTTGTCCTCAACTGTGAGGGGACTTTTTTGGGTCGTTTTTGTCCTCAACTTTGAGGGGACTCTTTTGGGTCCTCAACTTAGAGTTGAGGGAGACACCAGGATCGCTGGTCCTCATATAGTGCCAAGTAACCTAGCTACGTTTCTGCAACAGGTTTATTTAATAAAAAAAAAATCCTGAATGCCATGTCATTTTTTGTCATTAGGATTAAGGAAACAAGCTAATGAGCTTCACCCTGTAGTCCTTAAGTCTAATTCCTTTAATTCTTAATAGCATATATATTTAACCTAAAGTTACACAATTAAGCAAGTGCTCCTGTGTTACCCGTTGGGAGGTAACTGTGCACAATTAAAAGTCATGCTACTCCACAGCCATGCAAAACTGCAGAAAATGTGGACAAATGCCACCTAAACATTTGTTTTTGAAGACACCATACCTATTAACTTGCTAATGTTCTGCTTAAAAAGCAGAGTTAACAGTACATGCCTGTGTGCAAGAGAAGAAAAATGGCAAATTATCCAACACCATTAGTATGTTACACAGAACCTGAACCATGGAACACTGACATCAAGCCAATTGAAAAGGGATTGTTTTAGCTGATTTCCAGATCTGAAGAGTCTTAATGTGAGAGGCTACAAAGTACCCTAAAATAGCAGGTTGCTTAATATACTGGTAGCTATCCATGCTGTTCTAGTAGAAGGAGCACACAATAAATGCAGTGCAAGAAGCCCACTGTTAATCTACCTGAAAAAATGGAGAAGTGCATTAGTACACTACAGTACTGTTAAATTAGCAATACCTTTGACAAAGTTATACATTCAAAACTGCAAAATGTTAATCAGCATTTAACAAATCTACCTTACTTGGTTGCATGACTTAAAATTGCAGTTTGCTATAGAGATTGAATGAAACAGACCTAGGACTACAGGATGAAAACTTACTCCCTCAATGAAACAGACCTAGGTCTACAGGATGAAAACTTTTTATCAAATCAACTGTCATGCATATGAATGCAGAAGACTAAATTTTATAAAAAGTGTAAGCATTTTCACAAATCTTCCAATCCAAGTAACAGTGTTGCAGCTATTAAGTAACTAAGTACAAACTGTACCACAGCTCAAGCCAGCAAAGTATAACAAAGGCTTAGCATCTCCAGTCACCTTTGAGAATGACTTAAAAATAAGCTATAACATTTTCAAGAGCATATGCATGTATCAAGCACAGGGTAACCTACCTGCCAACACTTCCGTTCTTTGGAAAAGACTATCTGAATGCTTTTCTGCAGAAACTTCCTGGTCAACATTGTTTGGAGGTTCTGTGACAAAATTCCGTGGCTCACCTTTGTCAGGTCCAGCAGGCTTCCATTAATAATACAAATGATAAAGTTAATGCTACGTCTAATTCTTTTAAACAAAAACATACCAGAATATGAATGTACTTTATCTTTATTAAATCACATTTAGCCAGTGTAATAGGTGTAGCCATTAGAAAAAAACCTAGTAACATTCTTCATGCAGTGTGTACATTTATTTTTTAGCAAAACACAGTGCGTCAAAAAGATGGCTCAAAGAAGACCATCAGAAAACATAAAAAGCCATCTTGAGCAAGTAACTGACCTCACACGACTGCACTACATCCAATACAAATGCCAGTAGTATCCAAAAAATCCAAAATCCGAAGGTAGGTAAAACTATTTATTAACATAAAACATATGAAAGGTTAAGTGCTTTCGTCTCAAGCTGTAAGAGACTTCATCAGAATACATGCCACTAGTAACTGAATCCTTTATATAACAATCTGCTACTAATTAGGATAATTAAGTATGGAGGCACTTAAAGGTACAAAGCATAAAAGCATTTAACAATTCTAAGTAAAATAATCAACATGAAAATGGTACATCCTGTAATGAATATAAAACAAAATCAATTCTGACTTAAACATATAAGAGAACATATGTTCTGTTATGAATAACATTTATAAAGAGCACGCTTTTTTTTTTTTTTTTTTTTTTTTAGAAGGGGACAATAGTGCTGTTGCCGTTCATACCTGGAGGTATCATGGCATTTAATTTTAGCTGTCAATATAGTCTCTGATCTCCAGATCTAGTTCCCACCAATCTCCTCTTATATTGTCAACTACAATGTCCAAAATCCCAAATCTAAACCTACTAGTACCTTTACAAACTAGACTATGGGCATTTACATTGGGCATTTATATTGGCTTTATTAATACCATATAGATGTTCGTAAATACGCTCCCTAAGGCTATGTTCTGTTTTCCCTAAATAGAAATAACCACATGTGGTACACAAAGCCAAACAAACAATACCCCTGGTACTGCAATTGCCCTCTGTCAACATAATTTTGAAGGGTACATGTTCCAAATGGTATGGGTCTCCATAATAAATGGGCACTGTCGACATGCCCCACATTTTGTTGTCCCTTTCCCTGGCACCTGGTGGTATAAATCATGGTCGTATAGCCATTTTAAGTTTTTACCTGTCTTATAAATAAAACTGGGAACTTGTCCAATGTGTTCAAGAATATCAGGATTACTTTTAAAGATTATCCAATTTTTTGTTAGTAACTGTTTCACTTCCTGACTGCCCATACCATAGGGTAGTACCATACTGCTTTGGAACTTAAATTTGCTTTTGAATCCTTTATCATGTATAGCTGAAATGCTGTTTAAGAGGGGGTTGTATTTATTACCCCATCCTGATTTTACTTTCTGGACTATTGTCATTAGGTACTCTTGGGGGTACCCTCTCTTTCTTTAAACATGTCTATGATAATTACTTCCATCAAAAGGCTATCCAAATCCAAGCACATCCTAGCTGCTCGTATAGACTGTCCTTTAAAAATGTTTCTCTTCATATGTCCTGGATGGTTACTCTCATAACCCAGGTAGTTGTTGGAGAAAGCTTTCTTTCTAAAAATTTTGAAACCAAACCTTCTCTGGGTTTTATCTTTAAACAAAACTTATATCTAAAAAATCTATACTGTTTTCAGATTCAGTTCCTGTATAAAGGAAGGTGTTGCCAACACTATTTAGATAATTCAAAAATACATCTATCCTGTTAGCAGACTTCCATAAAATAAAGACATTGCCAAGGTATCTATAATAGACTAGCCAGTCCTCTGGGAGTTTTCAGCCAAAAACATGTTTTTTTCTCCCACATATATAGGACTAAACTGGCATATATGGGTGCACAGCTCACACCTATAGTCACCCCTTTAGCTCATTTGAAAAATTCTCCAAGTAATTTAAAATATTTTCCATAGTGGCCATCAAAAAAATTCAGCACTGTGTCACTTAAGGGGATTTGTTCTCTAACTGCATCATAAAATAAAGTGCTTCAGAATGGGGTATAGAAGCAAAAGTAGTTTTGTACCTACCATAAATGTAGATGTTAGAGTGCTAATACAGCTGCAGTCATAACAGATGGGTTCTCCTGCCGTCAGGCGGGTCCTCGGTCAGCCGAATTCCAAAGTCTAGGTCCGGTGTCTGTTGTTGTCGCTTTCTTTCCTGACGTCAGTGCGACAGGGGTATAGAAGACACAGCCGATGCCATTTTCTTCAGTCTTTCTTGCCCCAGATGTCAGATGCCCCCAGAAGGAAGGCTATATATATATATATATATATATATATATATATATATATATATATATATATATGTGTAATATATAATCATGCATTGCAATATAATCAAAAACCAGTAGTTGTAAGCAAATACACCATAGAAGGATAACCCAATCAAGTTGTAAGATGAGGAGTTAGCCACTAGGTCTGTACCCAGAGGGGAAGGAGGGAGGGAAACCTGGACTGCAGCTGTATTAGCACTCGAACATCTACATTTATGGTAGGTACAAAACTGTACTGTTCATCGTGCATACAGTTGCAGTCATAACAGATGGGTAGAATCCCAAAGCTACGCACAGGGTGGTAGGCACTAGGTGGAACTGGGAGGAGCCAGAATGCCCTGCAACACAGCAGTGGCAAAGCCTGCTCTAGTTTTGGAGTATAAAGGTAGGTGGTAGTGTTTAGTGAAGGTATGCACAGAACTCCAAGTGGCTGCCTCCAAAATATCTTTGGTAGGGACTCCTCTGAGGAAGGCTGTAGAGGTAGCTGTGGCCCTTGTGGAGTGGGATCTGATGCCTGCAGGTACAGATTTACCATGAAAGGAGTAACAAAACCGTATGCAGTGGCCTATCCATTTTGAAATAGTCTGTTTGGAAATTGGCTTCCCTTGAGCTCCTACAGCATAGGACCCAAAGAGTTGTTCTGATTTCCTGAAAGGCTTTGTTCTGTCCAAATAGTAACGTAGCTGTCTATGGATGTCTAAGGAATGTAGCAACCTTTCCCCCTTTGTTTTGAGGATTGGGGTAAAAGGTAGGTAAGTGTATGGCCTGATTTAAAGCTACCCTGGATACTACCTTAGGCATAAATGACGGGTTGGTTCGTAGGGAAACCCTGTCCTGATGGAAGATGAGAAAGGGCTGCACAGCCATGAGGGCTTGTAGTTCCGAAACCCTACGAGCTGAGGTAATGGCCAGAAGGAAGGCTGTTTTCCAGGACAAATATTGCAAATCTGTTGAGGCAGCTGGTTCAAAGGGAGGCAATGTTAATTTTTCTAGAATGTAAGTAAGATCCCAGGCTGGTATTGGTTGTTTCCTTGGAGGTCTTATATTCTTAGCCCCCTCTGAGGAACTGTCTTAAGAGTGGGTGAGAGAATAAGGGTGGATCAGCGTTGTATTCTGCAGAAATGGCTGAGGCATGGATTTTGATGGAGGAAAATGAAAGTCCACTGTTCAACAGCTCAGCTAGATACTGTAATATCGGAGGCAAATTCAGTTTTCTAGGATCCTGGCCTTTTTTCTCATTCCAAGCGCAAAACAGTTTCCATTTTGCGGAGTAAGCCTTTCTAGAAGATGGCCTTCTGGCCTCCAAAATGACATCCTGCACCTCCTTGGAGAGTAGGGTCTGTTGTGGTGTTAAGGAATTTTCCATGCAGCCAGATTTTTCAGCTGACTGTGAAGAGTTTTGTAGCTGTGCTGAGTCAGTAGAAGAGGCATTAGAGGTAGAGTCCAGGGAGGAGAATGTGTTAGGCTCCTCAGGAGTGGGTACCAGTGTTGTCTTGGCCAGTCTGGAGCAATCAGTATCATCTTCGGTCTGTCTGCTCTTGCTTTCAAGAGCACCTTGGGCAGAAGAGGCAAAGGTGGGAAGGCGTAAACTGTCCGTGCTGCCCACTCTCCAGGCCTTTGGATGGAATGTCCTTGAGCAGAATTTTGTCAATTGATGATTCCTGTGGGAGGCAAAGAGATCTATGTCTGGCCTTCCCCACGCTTGGATTATCTTTGTAAACACTTGAGGATGCAACTTCCATTCGTGCGGGTCTGTCATATTTCTGCTTAGATTGTCTGCCAGCGTGTTTTCCAAACCTGGCAGGTACTGTGCTTGAAGTTCGATTTGCCATTCCAGAGCCAAGTTCCAAAGTGACATGGCCAGCCTGCACAGGGGGTATGAATGTGTTCCTCCTTGTTTGTTTATGTACCACATTACTGTGGTTTTGTCTGTTCTTATCAATAATTGCCCTGGATGCAGGAGGTCCTTGAAAGCTGTAATTGCATTTATCACTGCTAGCATTTCCTTTTGATTGATGTGAAGGTGCTTTTCCTTTTGGGACCATTTGCCCTGAATGCACCTGTCTGTCATGTATGCCCCCCAGGCGTAGTCTGAGGCGTCTGTTGTGATGACTTGATTTGCTTGAGGCTTGCAGAATGGTAGACCTGTGTTTGTTTGGCATGCTTGGGCCCACCATAGAAATTCCTTTTGCAAACATGGGATTAGTGGTATTATTGTTTCCAAACTGTGGCTGTGTTGAGACCATAGGTTTTTTAGGTACCATTGAAGTTTCCTCATATGCAACTTTGCACATGGGATTAGAAGAATGCAAGATGCCATGAAGCCCAGAGCCTGCAGGATTTTCCTTGCAGTTAGCCTGGTACAATTTGCTAGTATTTTGAAGTACTGAGTTAGTTGCCCCTGTTTTTCTGGCGTAAGATAGGCCATCTGGGTGTTTGTGTCCAAGTTGGCACCCAGGAAAATTATTTTCTGAGATGGTGTTAGCCTGGATTTCACTTTGTTGACTGTGTATCCCAGAGAATTCAATAACCATGTTACATAAGCCAGATGTTCCAGAAGTATGTGCTTGCTGTCTGCTTGGATCAGGCAATCGTCCAAATAAGGGTAAATTTGTATCCCTTGAAGTCTGCAGTAGGCAATTACTGATGCCAGGCATTTCGTGAATACTCTGGGCGCAGTAGATAAGCCAAAGGGCAATGCAGAGAATTGATAGTGGATTGAACCTGCAAGAAATCTGAGGTATCTTCTGCAGCTTTGTCTGACTGGGACATGCAGGTATGCCTCCTTGAGGTCCAATGTTACCAGCCAAGACTCCTTGCCCAGCATGGGAAGAAGCTGCTATAAGGTGAGCATCTTGAATTTTGGTACGAGTAGAAATGTGTTTAGGATGGATAAGTCCAAAATGGGTCTCCAATCGGTTCCCTTCCTTGGTACCAGGAATAGTCTGGAATAAAAACCTTGACCTTGTTCGTGAGTAGGTACCTCTTGAATAGCTTTCATGTTCATGAGCTTTGAAATTTGTCTTTGAGCCTCTGCCCTTTGATTGTGTGGCAGGTTCGGCATGCCTCTCATTTTTGGAAGTGTGAAAATGAAATCTGTAGCCTCTGTTTATAATGTCCAGGATCCATTTGTCTGTTGTGATAATATGCCAATTTTTTGAAAATAATGCCAGCTTTCCTCCCAAGGGTGCTGCCAGCTGAGACTTGCTTGGCATGCAAAGGGGAAAGTCATTGGGTTTGTTTCCTGTATTGTTGTGCACTGTCTTCGCCACCTCTTGGTGCTGGAGTTTGCCATTGTCTGCCTCTATATGATCCTTGAGATTGTCCTCTGCCCCTTGTGCGCCTGTATCTACCTCTTTGGGGCTTGTCCGTGGCTGGAAAGGACCAGTTTTTTGAAGGCCAATTTCTGCTAAAACGTGGTGGTTGTACCTGTAGAAAAGCTTTGACAGTTTGCATAGATTAACTTTTTCTTCCATTTTCCGTAGTATCTCCTCAGCATTAGTACCAAATAATACATCCTTTTGTAAAGGAGCATCTAGTAGTTTAGCTTTAACATGATCAGGCAAGGTTTGTTCCCTAAGCCAGGCATGTCTACGAATGACTAATCCTGTAACAGCAGCTCTACTTGAGGCCTCTAGAGCATCATAGCCACATTGTAAGGTGTTTTTACCCACTTGTTCTGCACTATGCATCATATCCTGCAACTCCTTCAAATCTGGTTGTTCAGGTTGTGACATTTTATTCCTTAATTGTGATAACAGAAACTGCTGATATTTAAGCATACGGAACTGACAATTTAAGGCACTCATGGCTAGGGTGGCCGAGGTATATACCTTTTTTCCCCACCTTTCTAAGGATCTAGACTCTTTCGGAAGGTAATGGATTCTTAGCAGTAGAGGCCTTCATTCCCTTGGGGCCTTGAGAAATGGTTTCAGGGTCAGCATTATGGCTTTTGTAAAGAAATTGGTGTGAGTTAGGAACTCTGTAGTACCTATCAGGCTTGACTGGGGCAGGAGGCAGGGGATCCGGATTAAGGCAAGCCTCCGAGTAAACCTCATCAAGCATGTCCAAGACAGGAGGTATCGCCAGAGGTCTGTGCTGAGGTAGCAAAAGAAATTCCCCAAGTCTTTTCTTGGAATCTGAAAAATCTTGGCCTTCCCAATGGAAGTGTTCCCTCAAGGTATGCAAGGTTTCCCCGAAAGAAAAATCCTCTGGGGGAGATACAGAAGGAATGGACTGCTCCTGCATCAGAATCTTCAAAAGGGGAGTACGAGTGTTCCTCTTCATCAGAATTTTCTGAAATAATGGAGCCCTGGTCAGAAGAGGGAGAATCTTCCTCCACTCTGGGTCTCTTGTCTGGAGGGGGTTGGGAACCCCTGATAAGAGTAACTGAATCCTCAGCCATTTTGAGCATCTGCTTTTTAGGCATGGGACCTGGAGATGGGCCCTGTGCAACAGGCCTCTTGGGATGCATGGCTGATTTGGACTTAGTAAAGGCCTTTATGGAAAATGAAGATGAGGGTCTGAAGACACCATGGGTGGAAGTGGACCTGTCCACATTAAGAGGCTCAACACTCACAGTGGCTTCGGTAGCTGTAGTCAGGGTATGGGCCGAGGCACCTGCGGTCTCGGTTACAGAAGACACCGCCAGAGAAGTGTCGTCTGTAGTCAGGGGCTGCGTAGGCACCTCGCTGAGAACCGGACCACGTGTGGCCGGTTTTGGCGTGGTGTCGGTGGAGACTGCGGACCTTGCGTGTCGGTCTTTGTCCTTGCGTTTTTTGGACAAAACGGTAATCTGAGTCTCCGACGACATTTTATAATCAAAAGCTTTACCAAAAAAGTGCTGGGCGAACTCCGCCCGACGCTTAATAGTGCGTTTATTGAAAGTAGCACAAAAGCGACAGCCCGAGATGTCGTGGTCTGGGCCTAAACAAGGTATACAGAGGGAATGAAAATCCTTATGCGGTATTTGCTTCCCACAAGAAATACAATTGTTAACTTTGTCTGACATCGGTCTGAGGCAAGAAAAGTTTCCCCAACGGGGTACTTAGCTTTAAAGAAGACTTCGGTTTCCAAATTTTCGTAATTTCAGGAGCTGGCCGACCGGCACTTGCTAACTGCTTCTGCTTCGGGCACCGCGCGGCAAAAAAACTGAAGAAAATGGCGTCGGCTGTGTCTTATATACCCGTCGCACTGACGTCAGGAAAGAAAGCGACAACAACCGACGCCGGACCTAGACTTTGGAATTCGGCCGACCGAGGACCCGCCTGACGGCAGGAGAACCTATCTGTTATGACTGCAGCTGTATGCACGAACATCAAGTCTTTATGAATTGTTGAGAAGCTACACTCACATCACTAAGCCAACTGGACTGAATTTTGATTAAAAAGTCCCAGGAGTCCTTCAATAAGTAGTCAACTGGTTTTATTAAGTCCTTAAGTAGCCTGTCTAGAAATACCCCTAAACAGTACTTGGGACTACTATGAGCTGCTATTATAACCCTGAAGGGCAGATGGTCAATGCTTGAAAATTTTAGGAACTCCAACGGCCAGAGGAATAATTGGATGTTCTACTTTCAAAAATTCAAATAAGTTCTCATTAATGACGCCCTGTAAGAGGGAGTCTTCCAAGAAAAAGCTGAAATTTTCTATGCATAATAAATAGTTGGTTATTGTAATTCATTCTATCAAACAAAACCACTATCCCACTACCCCACCTTTGTCAGGTTTCATAATCCTAATATCCTGGCTTTCCCTTAATTCTCTAAATAACTGTTTCTTCCTCTGACATGTTATGAAAACTCTTTCTTATGATTAAAGGTGTTGTGGATATCTTCCACACAGGACTTTTCAAACACTGAAAGGGAGTGCAGTGGTGGGTTAAAGCAACTTTTCTTACGCACAGTAACACCAGTATAGTGAAACAGCATTTTCACTGTTTTTAAATAAAATCTGTAGGTTTAACTTCCTCATGAAGAGACGTAGTTCAATAAGGGCATCCACAGTACCTATTTTTCCTGACGGTACAAATTTAAAGCCTTTTTTAAAAAGCTGAAAGTGTAAATTGTCAACTATGTTCGTATAATAAAAAATATTAAATCCATTTAACATTCATAACTCCTCTGTGTGTAGTTTCTATCTCGTTAGCTCCCAAGGTACTGTGCAATTTGCGGGCACTGGGCATAATGGTTAATTGTTCCCCTTTCTGTTTGCACAACCTCTTCCTATGCCTCTGTCCCTTCCCCCTCGCGGAGTGTGGGTTTGTGGGAAAAACATTTTTTTGCCTGTTTTGGTTTTCTATTCTTTCAAACCTCCTGGGGGGGGGGTAATTATGATCATAATTGTCATATCTTTCTCCATCCCTTGTGCCCCCCATGCGGTTCATAATGTGTATGGATGTGTCCATTAAAATTTAATTCCATATAAGCGGGCTCAAAATCACTGCGTTCACTGTTAACATCATAACATTTAGGGAAAGGGTAGGCTAACATCTTATGGTAGTCATTTTCATCTTTAAACAGTTTTTATTGTTTCCTATCTAGATTACTTTTAACAAATCGTTCAACCTTATTAAATACAGCTACATAGTTATCTGCATTGGTCTCTAGCAGTAAATCATCCAGTATTTCATTTAAAACATTCAACTCATCTAACAGTTTAATACGTGTGTCGTTAACCCAGACAATAAATGCCATTAATTCACAACCAAAGTTATCAAAAAGCTTTAAAAGTTCATCTGTCTCAGTTTCCCCAACTCTCAAGCCATTAGGGAATTTGTAAACACGTAGGCCCTTAGGTACCCTTTTAATTTTAATGCTCTCATTGAGGTAACAGTTATCACATTGCAAAGCACGTACCTTAATGAATTTGTTCTCAAAATCTTCTGTTTTAGTCCTGAATGATGCACAAGTAACTCGGTGAGACAAATTGTTTTCAGTTAGTAGGTTAACTTTCCTATGAGCCCAGTTATTATAATTAAAATCCTTAGCATTTTCCCATCTAAACATATTGTCCTGGTGCTTTCCATCCTCCTTATGTAATACATGACCACGTGAAGCCAGGTAGTCAAGAAAAGTCACCCTGATTGGCTAATCTCATTTCCTTGCATGCAGTGCCTTCCAAAAAGCATTGTGGAGCTTGTAGTCTTTCCAAACTGCTCCGAATGTCATTGACTTGTTGAGAAAGTAACAAAACCAAATGTGCAAGTTCACCAATGCTTCGGTTATTAGTATCATTAGAACCTGAGGAAGTTTCATTGTACAAATGTACAGAAGTCATTGAACTGCCTTGTTCCGTCTAAATAAGGTGGATACTACACGTAAATAGCCAGCCAATAATGTGTCAGCACAAGCACAAGGAACACTGCCAAATCACGACAAATGTAAAGCAAAAAGCAGTGTCAAAAACATGGCTCAAACAAGACTATGAGAAAACAAAAAGCTATCCTGAGCAAGTAACTGACCCCTCACGACTATGCTACATCCAATACAAATGCCAGTAGTATCCAAAAAATCCGAAGGGAAGTAAAACTATTTATTAACATAAAACATATGAAAGGTCAAGCGCTTTCATCTCAAGCTGTAAGAGACTTCATCAGAACAAATTCCACTAGTAACTGAATCCTTTATATAACAATCTGTTACTAACTGGAATAAGTATGGAGGCACTGAAAGGTACAAAGCATAAAAAACATGTAACAATTCTAAGTAAAATAAATCAAGCATGAAAATGGTACACTCTGTAATGAACATAAATCAATTCTGACTTTTAAAACAAGAGAACGTATGTTCTGTTATGAATAATACTTAAAGTAGGAGCACTTTTTTTAGAAGGGGGACAATAATGCGGTTATCGTTCATACCTGGAGGTACCATGTCATTTAATTTTAGCTGTCAATATAGTTCTCTGATCTCCAGGTCTATTTCCCACCATCTTTCTCCTATATTGTCAACTACAATCTCCAAAATCCCAAATTTAAACCTACTAGTACCTTTACAAACTAAATAGACACCCAAATGACTGGATTGTTGAAAAATTTAAGAGTGTCTAAGAAGTTGATTCTTTTATCTGATGAAGTCCAGCCACTGTGCTGGACAAAAAGCACTTAATAGAGTTTGTGGTGTTCTCACATCAGTTGCTTTTTTACCTTTACAAACTAGCTTATGCTTATAAAGGGCATTATTTGTACTGGCTTTATTATCATATAGACGATTGTAAATAAGCTTCCTAAGGCTACGTTCCATTTTCCCTATATGGAAATAACCACATGTGGTACACAAAGTTTTGATACATTTAAATAATCATGGACTCCAACAGTAAAATAGTTACTTGGCACCTACCTTTGCTTAAACTTCACTCCTCCAGAGTATTATTCTCCCGAGTATTATTCCTCATGTACTGTTCCCATAAACTCTATGTAATTTATTCCTTCCCTTTTCTGAAGATCCCAACCTTAGGTTCTTTTACTTCCTTTACAATGCTCTGCACTTCAATTACAGTTGGTATAGAGTTTGATTTCTACTTTGTTGTAATTGCTTTTTAGTAACCAATAGCATTAAATATATTAAGGCCTTACAATGTCAAGCAATTCAGTTACTATGCCCCAGCAAAATTAAAATTCCTCAGTTACAATTTGGCCCCACAACATTTCAATGTAGGGAATTTTTAAAAATTGGCCACCTTGTTACATTTCCAAAAACATATTTCACAATTACCTCTCTTTTTCATCATCACATCTCTAGCATTATGCAAATGCTTCCAAACAAAAAACCTCAAACTTCTGGACCTGTATATTTGGGAGCCATACAGATGTCCGCCCATTTTCCTTTGTAAATTGCCTCCCCATTCTACTTTCTCAACCTTTTCTAACCTCCTCTGATTACAGAGTCTTACAGTTATGGATTACTTTAGATGCCCAACTAATTGTCTTTTTAACAGCAGTTGGTCTTTCATTTAGAGTATAGGCAAAGAGAAAGGGATGGATTAATGCTATCAATCCTGGTAATGAAGGCAGTTTCTAATATGCCGTCCAAACTCCTTTTTGGGCTCACCTCACTATTACCTTTCCCTGTCTAGTTATTTGATCTCCAGTCTAATTTTCTCCAGAAAATTCCAGCTTGCTTTTGCCATTTTCCATACCCCTGTTTGCAGTCATCTCTGCTGGTAAAATCTCCATTTACAGAATTAGCTTAGTTTTTAGACTACTTTCTGCTACTTTATAAAAATTCCACAGTTGCTAATCTCCTAAAGGACATGCATCCAAAATCCTATTCTTTCCTTATTTCTCAAACTCCCTGTGATGACGTGAGGTAGTGTCAGCTGTGCTGGGGGAGTATGGCAGTGCATGTGTAACATGTCAGCAAGGCTAGCTGGAGTTTTTATCTCATTTGAATATCAAACCGATTTGTACAGATGCTTTTGTTAAAAATGTATTTGTAAAGTTGGTTGTGTTAAAAATGTATCAACAGTGGGTACTGCTATACAGAAAAGAAATGTACATGTATGACTGTATTGTTATAACTGATTAAATGTATATATTTAACAGAGGATACTGGAAGGGAAGGGGTTAAGCTCAGCTAAGAAAAATATCCTGAAATCAAATGACTTGGTTTGGCCATAAACATTTTCTCACTGGTCTGAATGCAGCCAGACACGCAATGTCTGTGAAAAGCTGGGGCTGGGATCCTACTCTTTTGTCCTTAATGGTGAAATAACTGCTACCCTGGGGTGCCAAAGAATGTCTTGTTAGCATCTCCAGAAAGAGTGGAAGTGTTGGAATTGTTTTAGTTTCCAAATGCTGCAATATGCCTTAGCTAATGTTATACATATGTACTGTGACACATCAGTGAAAAATCCTGTCTCAATTACTAGTGAGGGGGCTAGTGTGGGACCCGCAGAATCAGGTGACCTGAGGTGATGTACAGTAGTCAGCACTGAAATTTTACCTGAATACTAGTAGGAAATGTGATAGATGCTCTGTTTTCTGGGAGCTGACAAGACACACTCCTCCACCTTCATCTTGCCTTGCTTAGAAACTCCGGAACAGCAACTCTTCAGTCAGTTAGAAAATATAGTGAGATTATCTAAATATTGTTTTTGTTTCAGAGTCTTTCCATCTGTGTTTTTTTTTATATTTCCTGTGAACTAAAACTCTGGTGTTTATTGCAAACAGATATTCCATATTTTTAGGTTTTCCATTTTATTATTAAATATATCTATGCCTTTAACCATTGCTGGTCTTTTAGAAAATATTTAACCTCTGCATTTACTTAGTAGCACTGTGGCTGGTCTTTTAGAAAACATTTAACCTTAGATTAACTGCATTTATTTAGTGGCACTGTGGCTCCATGTTCCTGAAAGTCTTGCTGCTTAGTCAAACATTACCATTTGTATAAGTATTAATTTTACTGACAGTAACTGGCTACCCTGGCAATAGCCTTCAAGTAGCTGGCTTTGGGTGTTCTGGTGGCAGTGTATCTACCTTACTGTCTAGGTTGAGGCGGCAAAGCAGTTACGCTTTGCCGCCTTACCCAAGGTGTATGCGTGTGTGTGTGTGTGAGAGAAACATCTCAGTGTGTGCACCACCTACTTTAAACAGGGACACTGACAGCACGGATTTCACTGAGGGTGGTGGGGGAACTTGGCTTGAAACAGCTGGGTAAGGACTCAACTCCACAGCTGTGTCAATGGGGAGTCTTATTTGGGGGCTGGAGAGGAAACCCAGCCCCAGGACTGGTGTGTGCATTAACTGTGTGCTCTTAAGGGAAAATGTACTTGATGCAGACAGATGCATCTGAAAATACTGTGTGTAGTTTTTTTTTTCCCTCAGTGAACATCCCCCACCAGTGTCAGTGCTGAGGATTGAGGGTTCTTTATCACTGGCCCAGAGGAGGGAAGTCGCATACTGGTAAGCAGTGATGTGGACATTTAAATTGATCTTCTGTAGCCTGTAAGTAGTTGTCACCAACAGTGTGTGTACTTCTCAGCAGCCACAAGGTAAACATACAGAGTTTAATTTATCACAACAGTTTTATTTTTTTTTAGTTTAGTTTACTTTAATCAGGGGAAGCAGGCAAAGATGTCAGCAGAGGATTATGGCAAGGTGACAGTGAACCAGTTGGCTAGGGTGTGCAAATCCAAAGGAATGGTGTATACCAACCTAAGAAAAAATGATTTCAGCCTTTGTCACAGCTGCAGCACAGACCAGCAAACAGGAGGAGAAACAGTCTGGTGATGGGGATGTGCAAACCTCACAAACAGTTCACCATTTCCTCAGAGGATTTAAAAACCTGTCTGGAATTAGAATTGGCAGAGAGACTGCAGCATTTGAAGGTTAAAGAAAATGAGAAGCGGTGGCAACATGAGACAGACATGCCGATTCGACGGGAACATGGAGGTAATGGAGAAGGGAACAACCGAACCCCAGAAACAACAAAGGTCTTTCCTTCCACAGTATACAAAAAGTGATCATTTTGACAATTTTAATATATTTGGAATATGTAGACAATACGATGTTGCCCAAGGGCTCTGGGCATGGTTCCTGATCCCTTACTCCATGGTAAAGCTGCAACTGCTGTTTCTAAATTGTCTGATACGGACTGTTTAAATTATGACATGGTTAAACAATGCTTATTGAAATGTTACACGTTTACACTTGAAATTTACAGAAAAAAAGTTTTGTAAGCACAGGTGCAAGGCAGATGAAAGTGCATGTAATTATACTGCTGAGCCAAAGATTTATTTTCATAGGTGGGTGAGTGGGTGTCAGATCACCACTTTTGGAAGGCTGGCAGATCTTTTGGTGAGGGAACAAGCCCTTAGCACTTTGCCTGAGGACATGAGAATCTGGTTGGCAGACTGAGTGCAACTCTACAGATGAGCTGGGGAGAAAAGGGGATCACTACTTAGCAACCAGGGTACCACTACACAAGAGGGGGATACCCAGTGCTGCACTTGGATATAAAGGAAACCATGGTGGGCAGCTTAAACCATCCCAGCAGAGTCCACCAGTAACACGGAAAGCCGCTAGTTCAGGTACACAGCCAGGATCAAGGTTTAGATGTTTTAAATGTAACATGAGGAACCATGTAGCATACAAATATCCACTGAAGAAAGGTGGGGGAGCCAGCAGGTGGGAATAACAGTATGCCAGTGGTAGGTTGTCTGGAGACCACAGGGGTACCAAACTTATCACCAGAGTCTGAATCCTATCTTAGTGGATGGAAAACAGGCCACTGCTGAGAGAGAGCCTCAGACATAACCACCGTCAAGCCTGCAGTGTTTAAAGAGGAGCAGTACTTGCTTGGGCAGTCAACTCTCAGAGCTTTAGGAGGGACCCCATTCCAAATACCTTTGGTGAGGGTTCTCCTCGACTGGGAGGGTGGAAAAGTAATCAAGCAAGTAGATGTGTGAGGATATCCCAGCAGATGTCTTGATACTGAAGGATTCTGATAATGCAGTACCTTGTGTACATGCAGTTACAAGCAGTCAGGCTTGGAGACAGGCATGTGGGTCTAATAGCCTAGAGGAGACCGAGACAGACCTCACAAGTAAAGCTGGGACTGGTATGCGGCTATTTCAGGGAGGGAGATACCTTGCAGCAGTCAGCCTGAAGATGAGCCACAGCTGCTGATAGGTACTGATGTTCTCCTGAACAGGGTGACTGCAAGGGCAGAGGTGAGTGGTAGTACTCAAGTTGACAGTGAGGCACCGCTCTCAGAATATACCAGACTTCCTGTGGAAGGGGAGCTGAGAAGGGTTACAAAGGTAGAGTTTAGACAGGTTCAGCTCTTGGACCCTACATTCCGAGGCTTAAGGGAGGTAAATAATGAGGCACCCAATTCTCAAGGAAAAGAGGAGTCTGTATACTGGAACAAAGGCTTACTGCAGAGAAAGTGGACCACTGAGGGAGGGCTAGAGGATGAGGCAATACAGCAGCTGGTAGTGCCCAGAGCCTACCATCTGCCACTTCTAGCCATAACCCATGAAATTCCTTCTGCAGGTCACATGGACAAAGCATACTAAGAGATGTACTATGCAGAACTTTTATTGGCCTGGAAATGCAAGGGATGTAACAAGGTACTCCAGAACCTGTGAGCAGTGTCAAAAAGTAGGCAAGGCAGAAGACAAGGTTGAAGTTCCCTTGATGCCTTTGCCTGTGATTGAGAACTGCTTTCAAAGGGTAACTATTGATACTGGGGGGCCTATGAGTACCCCAAGTTCCACAGGGAAGAAATATATCCTAGTGGTGGTAGAAGTTATGCAAGAGTCAGAAACAGTAAGGAACATACAAAGCAATGAATGGCAATTACACAAACACTGCAGCTTATCCAGGAGGTAAAAAGGGGAAGACTAAGGGGGCAAGTAGTCCTCATATGCTATCATATTCTGTGCTTATATGAACTACATTTTAGCTTTGAGTACTTTCTTGTTACTGCTGTCCCAAGTGCCTTTGCAGAGTTTTTCCTTAACCAACCCATACTGCCCATACACACAAACTGAAACGTTCACAAACCTCTGTTATAGCAGGCATCTTGCGTGCTCTGTTTAATGCAGTAGTGATCTCAACTTCGGTCTCTTTGGGTACGTACGGAGGCAAATGAGGCATCTTTGCTGTTACTTCTACTTCTTTGTCTTCAGGTTCTGTGTTACCTACAAGAAATTATATTTTATCTGACCAAAACTAATATACATTTATATATAGATATATATAATAGCATTTCCAATGCAATTTCTGTGTTGCAAAATTAAGTTACTAGACTTTGACAAGAAAAAATAAAATACTACAACTGCACATAGCTTTAGCCCTTGTGGTTCTGGTCATAGCTCAATGTAGGTCAAAAATGGGTCAGACCGCTCATCCGGACAACAGATAAGCAGGCAATGTACAAGGTCTGTTGCAATGTGGTCTTGTAAATGCAAGAGTATGACAAGTAAGCTTTCCAGGTGGTCTATGTAACTAATACTATTACCATAATAGTTATTAAAAAAAAAAACCCTTTGATGAGTCCAAGACTGGGAAGTCAAATAACCCAAATTAGAATTCTGTACCATTTTGTAAGTGCTTCCACAATAAAGCAGACACTACTGGCAATGCACTCTATGCTGTTATTTCCTGAAACGGCTCATCCATTGAACCCACCAGTTACTTCTTACCAATCAACCCTACTAAGCATCTTTCTGCAAATCAAAGCATACAGAAAAAAAAAAAAGAATTTACAACAGTATTGTAGCCATATACCGCATGACAGTCAGGGAACTCCAATCTCAGTCAAAGCCAACTGGAAAGATTGATCCTCCTCCCTAAAGGAGAGTACGAGAGATGAAAATGAAGGAAAAACTTTTGATCCATCAAGGACAGGGTTCATCGTAGATCAGCCAGTGGAGTAAAAATACATATATTATAGGCAGCTCTATGGCCCATACAAGTCCCAACTACGCCACACCAAAGTTTGACTATTTGCATGGGCGTTTCTTGCAGGAGGCAGCCAAGGAGGGTGGGAGTAAGTAGACACTGCTGAGTCATCACCCATTCTAAAGGGAGGTGGGCAGGAAGCTCTGACTTGCCCTGTGGGAGTTCATTCACTGGAGCTCCAAACCAGCAGACCTCATGTTACCACTGTGCATTCAAACTCCAGTGAAGCGAAAGGTGGGGAAGTTAACCTACAAGAAAAATGACTAATCAGTTCTGCACCATCTGCCGGAGAAGCCAATCAAATGGAATAAGAAGCAACTCAGACAGCAGGAAGACACCAACCCCTGGACCAGTTCAGATCCCCTGGGCCACAACCCTAAATCAGATCCAGATAGAAGCAGCAAACTACCCTAGATCCTCCTACTCAAGTCACTGAGGAATTCAAGGTCTTAGACTAGAACTAAATGAGGCAACACACACTGCATCAAAGGATAACAAAAGGTACCCAAGGAGCGTCCCCACCTGAAGAAACATTTATCAAGCACAGCCCTGATCACATCCTTTCATCTGCACAGACCTGACCAAATCCTTCTATCTGCACAACCCTGACAAAGAACAGAGTGGTGCAGACAACCACATTCCTTCAGAAGAGAAAAGAAAAAGGACGATTACCTGCAAAGGGGTCCTCCTACAAAGGGATGGAGGACCAGTACCACCCATCATGCTTCCCCAAGCTCAAGGTATACTCTCACTCCCCCTTCCTACGAAATACTTGCAGGAACCCAGTAATTGCAGGCCATGTATGGAAACAGACCAGACCTTCATTAAGTAGCAATAGGGATAGGATGAATTCTGTGCGACTAATAGGAACACAAAGCCCTGTTACAACTGAGAGTAAAGGTGTCCTAAAAGTAAGGAAAATATGATACTTGCTGGATGGTTGACCTGAGTGGGCTACCCAAATGCACATCTCTGTCTACCCAAAAGACAAAAAGGGGGTGGTAATCTGTTAGAAGATGGAGCAATCCCAGTAGGGATCTCAGGTCTGACTGTCAATCTTACAACCTACTGGCTTAAAAGAGGCTAGACTGCCACAGCAGTACACTAATTTTCTGCTTTCCATTTCCACTGTGCCAATTCTTCACCCCAACTGCCATTTCCTTAACTCCTCTGCATTTTGACGTCCAGGAAATATCACCTTGCCAGGTAGTCTTCCTGACGTCATGGATGGCAAGGCCTTATTGGTACAAGCCTGTGGGACAATACTAGCAAGACGTGAAATGTTCTCAGGACTCCATGATACATATTTGAGTCTACCAAGCCCAGCAACTGAGTTGTGAGGATTCACATAGAAGAGGCAGATAGGTACTGGAAGTCAACATTTCATGGTAGCGGATCAGGATTCCAAACAAAGGGAGTGACATTCACACAACACTACATGTCTGACACACCCCTAATTTTTGCAGTTAACATGGCCCTTGGTCCATACTACAGGCTAGAGGTTGCAGATTCACAAATGAACTCTGCACCCTATCCTTGGGAGAGGAAAAATGTCTGACAGCTGCTTCATCCCATCTCCCCTGGATGACTCTTCTAATGCACTATGGTCCATTCCTGAACCTAGGATACTGGCAGCCCAGATGGATTCCTTGTCTTTGCACTAACAGGCCACAGGTATACAGCATTTATACTTTCAAAGGAAGTTGGTGAATGAAAGACTTCGGATTGAAATGTGAAGCTTATTCTTCATAAGCCTGGAAGTGGCTATGTTACTCAGGAGTCTTCTGAGATGTCTTAGCGCTGTGTTTCCCCAATCTTTTGTTAGCTGCCCCCTACAGGACATTCCGGTTGGACTTAAAAGCAGAACCGATTCAGACAGTGCTTTATAGATCAGACACAGGTCACCTCTTAGCAACCTGCAAATAAAATTCCTGAAGACCTTTCAAACCATTCACATTTTTCAATCTTTTTTTTTTGTTAAGCCAGAATAGTAACTAAAACGATATAACAATGAGCCTATAAACACATTACAAAAACTGCGAAAAATAACCAGCGTCCCTTATAACTGAAGAAATGTTAGGAGTAGGAACGTATTTTACAACAAGGTACAAGACGCATGAAATTGTTTTGAAGGGGTGGTTATTTTAACACATGCCCTGTGACCTAAGGTAACATGCGGTAATAGAGTTATAGCCGCGGTATTTGTAAATAAAAGAGGTACTGTTAGTTGTGTATTCTCCATTTTATGCATTGCCTGTATTTTATGCATAATTGGTAAATAGTTTTTTTGTAACTGTAATTCATATTGTTTCTTTTGCGCGCATAAAAAGTGTTCTAGGAATGATACAACTTTTTTTCTGTAGTCAAGTAGTTATCCAGTTGGGTAGTACACGTAGTTCTATGATTAAAATAACGCTATGATTATAGTTGCTTATCTTGCACCCTAGCGATTTGTTCTCGACCTCTTGTTGAGGACTATGTTAGTCTATCTACTTCTGAAATGTAAGAACGTATGATCCATTTGATTATGGGTATAACTGAGACTACGTTGAAAAGATGATACTTTGTATATTGTTTTTATTTACATCTTGATTACCGGGTAGACAGTACTTCTATGCGCACAAAAAAGAAATATGTTACTATTACGAACAAATCAAAAACACGTGTACGCGTTCCTAAAGACAGCTATGACACAAAAATTGGAAGTTATACTGCTTATTAGAACTAAATAAAGCAAAAACAGAAGATATTCAGCTACAACTGTAGTGATTTTATAAAAAAAAGTTGACTTACCAATTTAGCTGATCACTGAAAAAACGCGGGTAAAAGCACAGCTTCTCGCAACAGGTTCCTTTGGCAAAATAATGCGTACTGGAAACACCGACAAGAAAAGAACTTCGCTACCTCCTGCAGCTCTATTTTAGCACTCCAAGGCTGGGGGAAGGACAAGGTAGCTGTGACATCACAGAATGGGTGGGTTTCTTTGTTTGACCGAGGCCGGCTGCGGTGATGTCACTTCGGGGGAGGGAATTCTTAAAAAAAAAAACCTCCACTGCCCTGGCCGTGATGATGTCAGTAATTGGGGGACTCCAACATGCTAAACTGAAACGCGAGAGAATGTATTTGGAAGGTAAACAATCCCTGTACGCTAAGGTAGGCTGGTTTCAGCAAAGTGAGGGGAATTGAAATGTTTTAAACAATGCTTTGTTGTTTATTTATGCTGGAACGTGTAAATAGGGAGGAAAGAGGCAGGGAAGTTGAGGAATTCTGTTTAGAAACCCGTTGTACTCCTTTAAGTACCTTAGGCGGCCTATTCAGAGGCTACAGAAAGTGGTGCATTCAATAAAGGGCTGGAACACAAAGACATTGATTTCGCCATAGTAATTATGCAAACCCATTGGAATTACGATGGACTACAGAAGATTTTTCCAAACTTTGGTAGACGCACACTGGTTAAAAGTAAAATTTTCAAGGACTGCAACTGATGGCAGTTTAATGGAATCTTTCATAAATCATTTATTCATCAAACTGGTTTATTAGCTGGATGCAGATAAGAGCACTAAATACTTACTTCCTTCCATGGCAAGAAGAGTTAGAGCAATGAAACATTACAGTTTTCTTTGCAATTGTTTGCTGCACATACAACCTTCTGAAAAGCCTTGAAAAAAATTACTTCAGCTTAAAACTTCTGATGTTGCTGAAATAGCTTCTGACTTGTTGCCTTCGTAACCAAAACAAAGCCAGAAAAGCAATAGAAGTGTCTAGCCTTGTAGTCTCACTGCATGCTGGAAAACATGTTTTTGACTCATTTAATTAACAAAATTACATAATTTCTCCCCAACTCCTGTTAGAAACCCAGTGCTAAGGTAAGCTCCAACCAGTGCAGAAGTGTTGCACCATGCCACATCAGCTATCAGAATCTTCTTAAGAGCAGCATATTAATTGCAAGTGAAACCCCTCCCTTGTGAAGGCTTTGCTTGATTCCTGCACAGGTTCACTACTCATTCACAAAGATGAATTCAAGTCCAGTACAATCTTTTAACAGTATTGGCATAATTACTATAACACAAAAAGGGCACTTCTACGCATGAACAGAGGCTTTCCAAACTCACAGCAGCAGCACTGCAAGACAAAGTATTTGTGAATATGTTAAACAAGTAAGATTGTTAGCTTACCTTTCCTGGTGAGTGGACTGCATTTTACTTATCCTTTGTTGACCAGGTTAGTCCCAATAGGTTAAGTAGCCACTTTTCAGGGGAGACCTGAGGTGGTATTTGTACTACTACAGGAAATTTGGCCAAGGCATTAAGGAACTTCCCCCTATGACCAGTTACTACTGGTACTGAGAGAAGTGCTAGCTGCGAGTATGTGTGTGCATCCTGTTCCTAGCACAGTGGTCACTGGGAGGAAATTGTGCATGACAGAGGATTGTGCTAAGGGAGGGGAGGTAAAAGCCAACTCAAGAAAAGGTTATGTACTCACCATAACGTTCCATCTATGTTGTCAATCTTCATTCATTCTTGATAAATGGGACTCTGTTCCAATCCTCGGAACTGGCCCAGCAGTTATACAACTTGAACCAGCCAAAAACCTCTCGAGTAAAGACTCTACCCATAATGCCCCTCTCATTACCTCAGATAGAGTTTGCTGACCATAGCAAGAGTGTACACAGAAACTGTAAGCAGAAGCGATGTCTAAGGTAAAATCCCTATGGAAACCCAGGGCAAGGGTTCGATCTCCCAGGAAATCTACAGGAGAGGGAAGGTGGATGGGATGTCAAGAATGAACGAAGATCGGCAACACAGATGGAACACTAAGGGGAGTACGTAACTTTAACTGATGTTGTTAATCTTCATTCATTCTTGATGAATGGGACAGTGTCCCCAGCTACTTTAGTTCCTGGGTGGCCTTATGGAAGGATTTTCCTGTGAACCATAGAGTCAAAGGATGCTCTTCCTCTGGAGACCATATACAATTTGCAATAAGTGATAAATGTATGAGGCATAGCCCAAGTTGGAACTGTGTATATTTCATCCATGAAAGCTTTTGAATGAAAAACAGCTGATGTGGCAATTGATCTGGTTGAATGCACTCTTACTGGTAACTTTCAGTTATGTTTAGAAATGAAAGTTACACAATCTCTCAGCCATCCAGAGGTCACTTTTGACTCAGCTTTTACACCTTTGGGCCAGAAAAGGAAATAAACAATTGATCTGATTTCCTGGACTCTAGTCCTGTTGAGGTAAAAACATACTTGCATATGCAAGTCCAGTAAATGCAAGCAATATTCACCTTTGCTGGAAAACTTGGGGAAGAAATCTGGTAACTCAATACTTTGATTAATATTGGATTCAGTGACCACCTTTGGAAGAAAGGAAATAAGAAGTTATGTACTCACCAGAACATTCCATCTGAGTAGGTAAACTTAATTTGTCAGCAACCTATGGGTTATCGGATCTGAGCTGGCAGTTTCCAACAGCTAAGATCCGAGCACCAAGCTCCTCCGAGCACCAAGCTCTTCCCCCTTACCCATAACTCCCTGCCATCCCTTCCTGACCTCAGATCGAGTTTGCCCAAAAGCAAGACCTGCAATCACAACCTGCCTAGTGTAAACTGGATACAATCCACCATGAAGCAGGAATATCTATGAACATCCGAAGAGGACAGGGGGACGGAGGGCAGGACGGTTGCTGACAAATGAAGTTTACCTACTCGGATGGAACATTATGGCGAGTACATAACTTCTTAATCTGAAGTAGTTAACTTCATTTGTGCATCAACCTATGGGACAGAGTCCCCAGCTACCTGAATCTTGGGAGGCCCTTATGGAAGGATGTTCCGGAGCACTGCGGAGCCAAAGGATGCTCTCCCTCTGGAAACCAGATCCAACTTATAGTGGTTTATAAATGTATGAGAAGCCCACGTGGCAGCAGAGCAAATGTCACCCAACGAAACTCTAGCTCGAAAAGCAGCAGAGGTAGAAACAGACACAGTAGAATGGGCATGGACTCCATGAGGAGCAGGCCGGCCAGAACTCTCATAAGCCAGGAGAATATACTGGGAAATCCACCTGGACAGTGACACTTTAGAAACAGATTTCCCCAAACTGGATTTAGCAAAGGACACAAACAGCTGGTCTGATTGCCTATGACTGGCTGTCCTGTGCAAATAGAATCTTAACTGTCTGTGTACATCCAAAGAGTGTAACTTGTATTCGCCTTTATTTTGGTAATTGGGAAAGGAAGACTGGCAAATTAATAGATGTTAGATTTGGAAGCAATTTTGGGCAGAAAAGAGGGATTGGTCCTGAGGAATTTGTGGAAAGTCAAGTACGGTGGCTTGGCACAAAGGGCTTGAAGTTCCGAAACCCATTTCGCCGAAGTAATAGCAACCAGAAAAGCCGTTTTCCAGGATAAGAATTTGAGATCTACCAAAGCAGCCGGATCAAAGGGAGAAGCTGTTAAAGCCTGGAGTACCAGCGATAAGTCCCAAGGAGGAATTACATCCTTCACCGGAGGTCTTAGTAAGAAGGTTCCTTTTAAGAAGGCCCTACACAATCTGGAGGAGGTCAAAGGGCCAAGATCACATCCAACATGGTAATGAGCGACTGCCGCCAATTGGACGTTGACTGTGGAAGAGCTAGCACCCTGATCAAATAATCCTGACAGAAAATCCAGCACAGCTGGTAACGGAGCTGTAAAAGGATCTAGTTTCTGATGTTCTGCCCAAATAGAAAAGCGTTTCCATTTGCTACGATAAACTTTCCTAGTAGATGGCTTGTGAGCAGCTACTAGGATCGCTTTGACTGGGGAAGAGATACCGGGAGTCCTAGCTAACAGTGGAACTGGATCAACCAAGCCGCGAACTTGAGGTTGTCCAAGTTCGGGGCCGGCAGGCCCAAAAGGTGAGATATCAGATCCAGGACAGGATCTAGAATCCTGGGAGGATTCACTAGATGAGACCATAGATATGGGAACCATGCCTGACGAGGCCAGAATGGGGCAATGAGGATTATTGTGCTCCCCAACCGTCTGGCTTTCTGCAGAAACTTCAGCATCAGGGGAAGAGGCGGGTAAGCATAAAGTAGACCGTGTGGCCAAGCACGCACCAGAGAGTCTCTTGGTGATTCCCCGGGTGGGGGAATTAGAGCGAAGTAGGTGTTGCACTTCCATGTTTGAAGGAGAGGCGAAAAGATCGCAACAAGGTTGACCCCATATGGAGAAGATCTGCTTCGCTACTTTGGGATTCAGAGACCACTCGTACGGAGATAGGATGGTGCGACTCAATTTGTCCGCTAGGATGTTGGACCGGCCCTGAATGTGCGTCGCTATGAGAAAGCGGTTGGTGGAAATCGCCCATTCCCAAACTGTCATGGCCACTTGACAAAGTGGATAGGACCTGGTTCCCCCTTGTTTGTTGATATACCAAATGACTGACATTGTCCGTTTGGATCGCAATAGTCCCTACGGGAAGAAGGCTCTGAAGTGCTTGCAACGCTAACAGCACCACCCTCATCTCTAGGACATTGATATGCAGTGAGGTCTCAGTCTGGTTCCACGTGCCTTGGATGGTCCTGCCCAAACAATGCCCCCCCCCACCTGAGGCGAGAGGCGTCCGTGGTCACCGTGGCTAGGGGAGGGGACAGAGAAGGGGCGCCCCTTTTGGAGGTCCGGAGACTGAAGCCACCATAAGAGGGCTCTCCTGCAAACCCTGCTGAGAGGGACAGGATGGCTCAGGGGATAACACAGGAAGGACCATTGGACTTGGAGGGTCCATTGCAGAATCCTCATATTTAGGCGCGCCATGGGAAGGAGATTGATGGTAGCTGCCATTGAGCCTAGGGCCCTCAGGACCAATTCTGCCGGAGGGGCTGGGCAATGAAGAATGGCCTGCACATGGAGTCTTAGAGATCGCATCCGGTCCGGAGTTAGGAAGGCTAAGAGCTGGTTTGTGTCCAACCTGGCTCCAATAAAATCTATGATCTGAGTCGGGAGCAGGGAGGATTTTCCAGCATGGATCGTGATCCCCAGCCGGGGAGCAAGTCAAAGAATAATTTCTGGCTGTGCAGAGTAGATGCCCTGTGGGGCCGGTCAGGAGCCAGTCGTCCAGGTATGGAAAGATCTGAATTCCCTGGAGTCTCAGGTGGGCCGCTACCACCGTTAACACTTTGAACACCCGGGGGGCCGTGGTGAGACCAAAGGGAAGGACCCTGAATTGGTAATGGCTGGCTCCTAGCCTGAAGCGGAGAAACCTCCTGGATCGTCTGTCCATCAAGATGTGGTAGTACGCATCCTTGAGGTCTATGGAGCACATCCAGTCGTTCTCCAGCAAGAGGGGGAGAATGGATTGAAGAGTGACCATCCGGAACTTTTCTTTGGCTATTGCCAGGTTCACGAGGGATAGGTCGAGGATTGGTCTCAAGTCCCCAGTCTTTTTTGGCACCAAGAAGAACCTGGAGTAAAAGCCTGATCCATACTGGTCTGGGGGGACGTGCTGGATCGCTCCTTTTTCTAGCAGCTGACGAATTTCTGCGGCCTCCCTCTGATCGGGTGGGACATCGGGGAGGTATCTGGGTCTGAGAGGAGGATGGAGAAACTGAATCTCGTAGCCTCTGGATATAATTCGAAGTACCCAGCAGTCTGTCGTGATGGACTCCCAAGCTGCTAGGTGCTTCGAGAAACGCCCCCCCCCCCAGACTGCCTCCAGAGTGGAGCAGTCGGGTAACCCCTCAGGGTTGCTGCGTGGGCCGATCAAAGAAAGGTTCTCTGGACCCAAAGTTCTTCAGGCCCCCTCTGCCTCTAGGGCGGCGTCCACCCTGTCCTCCTCTGCCTCTGAAGGACGGGTTTTCTGGAGTGAAACGGGATTGTTGAGACTTTCGGAACCACATCTTCTTCTGTCCCTTTTGGTTCTTTGAGAAGGACCTCTGGGGAGCAGAGAAGCTGACTCTGACAGCAGACGTCTTCCCGTCCTTCTCGCTCTGGACCAAGGTGTCGCAAAAGGTCTTGCCAAAGAGGGCAGAACCATCAAACGGGGCATTAGCGAATGATGCCTTGAAGGGTTCCGGGAAATCACAGTGGCGGAGCCACGCCTGTCGCCTTAGGACGACGCCCGCTCTGTTAGCTCTAGCGGCTCCTTCCGTAGCATGGGACAGTAGCCGCATAGAGGTATTGGAAATAGACCTGAGAGTGGCCATTCGGGAAGAGTACACCTGTTTGTCCTCAGCCGACATGGACTCTGGGGGCGACCCAGTGTATTCTTTAATAAGATCCCGCTGGAGCCGTATGACGTGTGCTATGTAGTTCAGCGACCTTATGGAGAAGGTGGCTGAAGCAAACATCCGCTCCCCCAAACGGTCCATCGCCTGAGACTCCTTGTCCGGGGGATGGACAGAGGGACTCTCCTGGGCCAGTTCCCTTTTGGTGGCTGCCGCCACCAACATGGCATCTATGGGGGTTCCCTTACTCCAATGTGACCTGTCCGAGGGGGGGCTAAGAATTCTGTCTGGCCTCTTAGGGACAGGCTCCACAGTGTCCGGCTCCTTCCATGCCCTGGTAGTGATCAGATCTACCAGGGGATCGGCTGGAGGGGACACCCAAGAGGTAGACGGGCCTGCTTCAAAAGCCTCCAGGAACACAGACTCGTCAGAGGTAGGCTTTGGGGCGAACCACCCCCCTCTGATCCTGAGCATCTCCATGATGTCTCCAAATGAGACGTCTTTGGGGGGTGATCTTGGGGAACCTTCCCCTTCCTCCAAGTCCGTGTCCTCTGTCAAAGACTCAGGGGAGTCCAAGTGCCTCCTTTTGCACTTGCGGTTTGTGAGGAACTTCCTCGGGGGGGGGGCTTGTCCGAGGAGGCCTTGCCAACCACATCCTGTTCCAACAAGGGAACAATCTGGGACGTCTGAGCAGGCTGTCCCTGGGGCCGGGTGATGGAAGTCGGACACGTTTGCGAGAGAGTGCAGGGTGGAGCGGTAGCTGGAATCCCTCGACAGAACCCTCTCCACCACGTCGAATGCCACAGGAGAGCCGCTCTCCCTAGGATCAGAGAGCAGACCCTCCCTCGGATCAGACGAGCAGATCAGGGCCGGAGCCGATGCGATCGGATCAGAAGGGCCAGTACGCTCTGACCTAGCCGGAGCCGAAGGCATACTGACCGCCTCAGATCTGAAGCTCAACTCTAGACTCAGAGAGCCTGGATCCGAAGAAAAGGGACCAGACAGGCTCGAGGGTGCTGTCGGCGCCGAAGTACCAGACTCCATAGGCGCAGACATTCCCCCGGCTCAGACGCTACTCGGCTCCGTAGACCCCGAAACCGGAAAGTGGGTCGAGGAAGGAGCAATCTGGGTGAAAAAAAGGGTCGAGCTCCCCCACGGAGGGGGTGGAGGCAGGAGCACTCCCATCTGCAGCTGTGCCTGGAGGAACCTTCTCATCATCCGGTCCAAGTCTGCATCTGTTAGGCTTCTCGTGGACCTAGAAGAGGCCACCGAGGCGGGGGTGCTGCCTTGATGACCTCGAGGGAGACCGGGCCTCATCCTCCTCCGGCCCCCGGCAAAAAGCTGGGAGAACGGAGCCGGGAAGGAGAAGGCCTGGACGTCCCGGGGGGAGAAGCTCATGTGGCTGGCGGGGCTGAAGCAGAGGCTTCGGCCCGCCGCTTGTGGTGTTTTTCTCGGCACTTCTCCCTCCTGGCTTCCCTATCCTCCTGGCACAAGGTGGGAGGTTGAGTCCCAGCCAGGGGAAGGGAAGTATCCGTAGGCATGGCAGGAGCCACAGAGGGACCGGAGGATGGAGCCGAGTCCGGGGGCAGAAGTCCTGCCAGAATCAGCTTCGACCTCCAGTCCCTGATAGCCCTGGGGTTGAACGCTGCACAAATAGAGCAGCCAGAAGACAGGTGTTCAACCCCAAGGCATATAACGCACAGAGTGTGGCCATCAGCCAGGGAAAGCTTATGGCCACACTCGGTACACTTGGAAAAAAAAAAAGTTTTGGCGGCCTCAGACATAATAACCTAAAAATGCACACACTAGGCCCCAAAAACCACACACACACACACCCTAACACTCTCACGAGAAACGGGGGAGAAAAGGCTAACAATTACTCTAAAACTAATGGAAAGGTAACGCACACACAAAACTCACTCAAAAACTTTAACTATAATCGAAAAAGAAAAGATTTTTCTCACAGAACAACTCTTGAAGACCTGGAAGCTCAAGATCAAGCTGCTGGTGTAACTGCGGCAAACTAGATGTGAGGTCAGGAAGGGATGGCAGGGAGTTATGGGTAAGGGGGAGGAGCTTGGAGCTCAGATCTTAGCTGTTGGAAACTGCCGGCTCAGATCTGATATGGATCCGATAACCCATAGGTTGATGCACAAATGAAGTTAACTACTTCAGATGGTCAGTTTTCAATGACACCTTATTTTTATGAAAAAAGATATATGGGGATTTCAAACAATGTCTGGATTTCAGAGACTCTTATGGCTAAAGTGATGGCTACTAGAAAAAGTTTTCCAGGAAAGGAATTTGCGATGGCAAGTAGCTGCTGGTTCACAGGGAGTTAGTACTAAAGATTGCAAAACCAGGGTTAGATAACAGAGCTAAGGGATCTTTGAATGGAGACTTAAGGCATAAGACACCTTCGGGAAAGACCTTGCACAAAGGCGATGGGAAATTAAAGAATGGTCGTTTTATGCATTGTGAAAATTAGAAATGGCTGCTAACTAAACTGAAATGGTGGAAGCAGAAGATCCTTGGTCAAAAAGGGCAGCTAAAAATCCCAAAACATTTTCAGCAGGTGCCATAAAGGGGTCCAAATTGTTTTCAAAGGCCCAAATTGAAAACCTCTTCCTTTACTGGAATAGAGTCTCCTGGTGGAAGGTCTATGGGAAGCCAGAAGAATTTTTTTGTATGGGGGAATCTTGCCTGGCAACTAATGGAATTGGAGGAGCCAAGCTGTGAGCTTGAGTGTGTGTAGATCGGGATGCACCAATCCCTGCTGGTGAGACAGCAGGTCTGGAGCTGGGTCTAGAATCCATGGTGAATCAAATGAGGCCATAGAAAGGGGAACCAAACTTGCCTGGGCCAAAAAGGAGCAATGAGAATCACTTGGCTTTGCAACCTTTGAGCTTTCCTTAGGAATAGAGGAAAGGGGGTAAAAGGCATAAAGAAGACCCAAGGGCCAATAGAGAAGGAGAGCATCTTGCGGGGACTCTCACTGAGGGGGAATTGGGGAAAAGTAGCTGCTGTACTTGTTCATTGGGGAGGCAGAGAAACTTCAGCAAGGCTGGCCTCAGCAAAGAAAGATTTCCTTTGCCACTCTGGAATTGAAAGACCACTCCTGAGGCAGTAGAATGTGTCTGCTCAACTTGTCTGCTATCACACTGGAGCTCCCCGGATATGCGTTGCCACAAGAAAGCAGTTGGAAGATACCACTCATTGCCATGCTCAGAGCTTCCTGGCAGAAGGGTAGGATTTGGTTTCACCCTGTTTGTTGACGTACCATACCACTGACATGTTGTCTGATTGGGAGGAAGACCAGAGTAAAAGGCTTGCAATGCTAGGAGCACTGCTCTCATTTCCAAGACACTGATGTGCAAGTTGGCCTCTTGTGGAAACCAGGTGCCTTGGACTGTTCTTCCCAGTTAATGCCCCCCCCCCCAACCTGGGAGGCATCCATGGTCACGGTGACCTTGGGTTGAGGGCGAACAAGGGGACAGCCCATTAGGATTTCTTCTGACTGCATCCACAAGGATGGATCCTTTTTGCAACGGCCTGTTACCAAGATCAGATGAGTCATCAGAGACCGAATGGACCATCGAGAAGCCATAGAAGTATCTTCATGTGAAATCTTGCCAAGGGAACCAAGGTGATGACCACCATCATAGATCTTAGTGCTTAAAGGACAAGTAGAGCGGGCACTTTGTTCTTTACTAAAATGAGCTGAACTTGAGACCTTACCTTTTAGAGCTTGTGAAAGGGTAGAGAAGCTATACACAAAAGTGCTGAGGTGGACTCCTACAAATTCTAGGTCCTGAGTGGGAGACAGCTGTGACTTTTCTTGGCTGACTGTTATGCCCAGGGCACTGAACAAGTGTATGATGAAGTCTGTGGCTTGAAGCAGTAGATGCCTGGTAGGGGCGGCAAGGAGCCAGTTGTCCAGATAAGAAAACACCCAGAATCAGTGTAATCTCACGTGAGCCATGATTGCTACCATGCATTTGAACACTCTGGGGGCTGTAGTGAGGCCAAAGGGCAGTGCTCTGAACTGATACTAGCCCCCTAGGCGAAAGAGATGCTTTGAGCATTTGCCTATCTTTATGTGGTAATATGAGTCTTGAAGGTCCACAGGGCACATCCAAACATTTTTCCCTATAAAGGGAGAATAGACTGAACCGTGACAATCTGGAATTTTGTCTGCTGAACAAGCTTGTTAAGAAGGCTGAGGTCCAATATCGGCCTCCAGTCCCTCGTCTTTTTTGACACTAAAAGAACCTGGAGTAAAATCCAGATCCTATCTGGTCTGATGGGACTTCTTGAAGGACTATTTTTTTCTAGCCATTTTTGAATCTCTATGGCTACTAGATCCCCCTGATTGGGTGGAACATCTGGGATTTTTCTCAGTGATCTCGTGAAAAGGGTGAAAGGGATATGATGGCCTCTGGTAATGATTCTCTGCACCCAAGTATTGGAGGTTATTTGTTGCCAGGCTGTCGAGTGCAGTGAGCCTTCCCCTGACTGCTTCCAGAGCTAACGAATTGGTAAGGTTGTCCAGAGGAGTCATCTCTGGAATCATGGTTTCTCAGGCCATCCCTGCCTCGTGGTTGGAGCTTTCCATCTGAGCTCCCTCCCTTTGCCCTGAAGGGATCCGCTGCCACGAGTCTCCTGGAAAGGCCACTGGGATTTCTTGAACCACATCTTTCCAGTCCTCTGATTCTTGGAGTAAGATCACGGAGGAGTAGAAAAAAACTGTGCCCACAGCAGACAGGGTCTTTCCATCCTTTTCACACCTGGCTCATGTATCCTTCACCTTGGGACTGAACAAAGGCCATCTGTCAAAAGGAGTATTGATGAAGGAAGACTTGAAGGGCTCCACGAATTCACACAAATTCACACAAGCGCATCCAGGAGTGGTGCCTTATGGAAATTCCAGAACCCATTGCTCTGGTCATGCCTTTGGCTGTGGACGCAATAAGCTGCGTGGATGAGTTTGAAAGACTTAAGGGTGGCTAGCTGAGAGGAGACTATCTTGCACCTCATTAATCACAGTGTCAGTGAGAGTATCCAATAACTCCTTAATCTGCTCTCTCTGGAGTCTAGTAAAATGTGCCATAAAGTTCAAGAACCTGAGTGTGAAGGTCAAAGTGTAGACCTGCTTTCCAAATCTGTCCATCGTCCTACACTCCCTGTTAGGAGGATGTATAGTAGGACTCTCAGAGTTCTTTCTTGGTGGCAGCTGTCACCACCATGGCATCTACTGCCAAACCCTTGGCCCAATACTGGTGGCCCTCTAGCAGAGAAAGAATTAGGTCTGGTCTCCAGGGAATAGGGTCTATGGAGTCAGGGGCCTTCCAAGCCTGTGCTGTGTGATCAGATGGTCAGTGGGTGGGGTCACCCATTAAGTCGATGGTCGAACACCGAATGCTTGCACTGAGGTTGGGTCTTGGGGCTTCCAGTTACCCATCTTCTTGAAAATCTCTAGGAGAATACATCTTCAGGTGGTGACCGTTAGAACCTTCCCCTTCATCAAAATCAGTGTCCTGTGTGACAGATTCTTTTGGGGAATCTAGGTGCTTCCTTTTGCACATCTTCTTCTAGGGGGGTTCCTCAGTGGGAATCTCTGAGGAAGACTCAGAGGAGGGACCCTGCACAAAGGTAACCTGAAGCTTCGGTGCTTGCTGTCCTGTCGTGGAGATTGGTGTCAGCTCTGGACCAGAAGATATGGTAATGTAACACTCTGACGTAGGAGGGACTAGCTGAGAGACTGCAGAGGCTAAAGCTCTCAGTAACCTGGAAGGCAGGACCCCCCCAAAGAGGAGTTGGAGCCCAGAACAGCGAAAGACCATCTTGGAACAGAGATCAAACCCCGCTCCGATTCTTCACCCTCTGAAGCAGAAGCCAGGGAAGGACCCACAACCACAAAGTCCTGAGAGCCAATACCAACTCCAAATATAAAAAAGGAGCCGATCAAAGACCCTCAGAACCAGCAGTGGAGTCTTGGCCCTGACAATATGTCGTTTCAAAGAAAGGAGCAGAAGTCAGGGCAATATCCGGTGCAGAGGTAGGGATGCCCAACGGTACTGGAACAGATGGTACCGGGAGAATCAAAGTGGTGGGCTCCTAAACTCTGGAAGTCAGAGGAGGAGATAGTGTGGGAGCCCTTGGAGAAATCAGCCTAACTCCAGGAGGGGTAGGAATACCTCTGGCTGCCGGCAGCCTATTCACCAATCTCATGAAGCCTACCCCGGAGAGACTCCTGGAGGATGGAATGGACAATCCTGAAGGAGACTACAGTCAGTCCAGAAAGGGAGTCGGCAGCTGGCCCACAAAAGGGTCTATGGAAGATGAATACCCTGTTCTGGGAAGATTCTGATATAGTTTCTGCACCGAGGTGGGGGGGGGGGGGTAAAGCCTACTGAGGGACTGCTGGAGAAGCTGGCACAGAGCTGGAAACCAAAGATACCGGTGCTGGTGCCGAAGGTACAGTATAAGCAGTAGTCAGTGCAAGAATTCTTGAATTTGTAGTTTCAGTACCAAGGAGGTAGTTAAAACTGGAGCATTATGTTTTCAGGCCACTGGTGCTCTGGGAGACACCGGTACAAGAGTGTCTTCTTCTTGGAAAGGTTTGATTACGGAGGGAAAAAACCAAAAACTGG